>NC_061122.1:80774374-80992061 GCF_002878395.1 Capsicum annuum
TCATATGTGTTATTGTACTTATTTTATCCTCTCATGACTATGATGATTTTCTTTGGGCTATGTGAGTTTTCATACATCCTTCATATTTCTTATAAATATTTATGATGATGATGTTTATACAACTGCATACACCCCTATATACTCGATTTCTTTCCATGGTACTGACCAACATCTTCGGATATGGGCTGCATTTTCTTTGAATGTAGGTTGAGGTGCTCAGTTCCAGGTTCGAAAGTGATTCTTCGGGCACGCTATTCTACATCCTCTATTATGGTAAGTTCTCTTGTTCCAAGGACATGATTTCTGATGTTGGTTTCACGAAATCGTTTACATTTGATAACTGAGTATGTGTCAGTTGGGGCATATCTCAATGGCTCGCTGGTTTTATTGATTTTCTTAGAGGCTTGTCAGATTAGTATAGATGTTGGGAGTTGACTAATAAGTCGTATTTTATTATCTTTCTGAAATTCTTTTATTCTTGGACGATGATTACTCTATTGATATTTGAGGGTTATTTATGGAAACCCCATTGATTTGTGTTGAACTAAATGAAAATGGCTCAAAGGGTTAGCTTGGGGGTACTCGTAGCCTCAAGCACCGTGTGATGCTCCGGGACCCATTTTTCTGGGCGTTACAAACTTCCTCACCATATTTGGTATTAAAGAATAGAGTGGCCTTGTAATCTACTTGATCTGATACCTATCAAATGTTGCCCTCGGCTGTGGTAACCGCTCTAGCCCTGACAAGTCGATCTGGGGATCCTTATAAATATATCTTGTAGGCCTGCCTAGCTCCTAGACAGTTCTATCAAGCTCATATATATGTCACATCCCTTCCATATACCACCTCAGATATCCCTCCTTTGGAGGTAAATTTAAGGTATGTGTGGGTATGGGTGCCGTTGTGCAGCATAGGATGCCTATATTGTAACCTTCTCAAATAGCGTTACCTTTTTTCTGTGATGTATGAGTGGCGGTACCCGCGTTAGACTGGGGTACCACTAATGACTGCTCCTACTCAATCTCCTCAAAAGAATCCTGGGACCTCTCCTAAAATTGGGGGTCCTATGCATCATCCTGAGGAGTCGACTCAGACATTATCTCCTCATCATTATCATCATCATTATTGGGTAGAGGAGAATGTGGTGGTGATATCTTCACGGACTTCATCCTCTTTCGAGCAACGGCGGACTCAGCAGCCTGGCGAGTCTATCCTTATATGACTCAGTATGTTACTGCAACTGTAGCATCAACATGATGTTATCTCCGATACTCCTCCACCGAACTACTAAGCTTAGGATATTCTTCCCATCTCCTTGAAGTACTAATTTCTTTCTTCTTTTTTTTCTCTAGGTGCCATGTATACCTAAAAAACCAATTATTAGCTTCCAACAAATGAGGGGGATAGTGAAATTTGATTAAAATCTCAAAATTCTAAAAGTTTGAATTCTTCCTCACTTTTCACACTAATATAACCTATTTGAAATCCCAAAAAGTCCACACACTACTCAAGAATCATGAATTTCAAAGTGCACAAACATGCTCAACTCATGGCATTACTTTTATTCATTCAAGTTCAACTTCCAATTAGGGAAAAACTTAGAATTTTACCTTGAAACAAGGCCCTACATTATGATTTTAGGCTATTTCAAGGCTACCTCATATAAGCAAGATAGTTTCTATACATTTAGCAATGAAATACACATATCAACTTGTTTCAAAAATAAATAAAACATTATATCACCATTGGGAGCCAAGAAAGTTACCTTTTATATGGAAATCTGGAAGATAATAATGAAGAACTCAAGCAAAACCAAGGTTGAAACTTGTTTCTAGAGTGTTTGGACAAGTTGGTATCTCAAACAAGTGTCTATTTCCTTTTCTTGAGTGTGGTGTTGGATTATGTTTAAAGTGGGAAGTTTGAATTCAAAGAGAAAATTGAAGTTTTGAAGATTATAATAAGTTAGAATGAGGGTTAGAATGTTTTTATATAGGTGGGGGTTGTAATTATAAGTCATATTTAATTATTGGTGGTCCCAAAATTTTAATTAAAATGTAGGCCCAAAGATGGCCTACACGCGGCTTGTACCTGTACCCTGTACCTGTGGTCGAGTCCTGAGCTCAAGTAGCACCTGTGGCCCGTAGGTGCTCGGCGCAAGTTCAGGGCCAAAATCTTTGGCCTTCTTTTCCGCAACCCAAACTTGGAGTATTGACATTTTTCAAGATTCTTATGGTCCCACAACCCAAGTTTTGGTCCCAAAAGTAAAATTAGTTACCAAAGTCCATAACTTACCAATTTTTTATCCTCAAAATTTCAATTTTTCAATTTTCTACTCAACTTGCCATGTGGAAATTTTGACCATGATGGGCTAATCACACAGTCGCCTTACCTGGAAATTGATGAATGTATCAATGTTTACCATATTCCATGTAAGTTTCAAGAGCTCTAAACCTACAAAAACAAAAACATCAAAAAATGTAAATACTAAAATATAGTGGGTTGCCTCCCACTCAGTGCTTGATTTAACATCGCGACATGACATGGCTATGTTGGTTACTTAGACTACACCAATAGGCCCAAGGGTTGCCTCCCAGCAGCATGTGATTTTACATCGCGCCATGACGTGGGTGTCTTGACTACTCAGAATTCATCAAGATACCCATAGAAATATCCTCCAGGGTCATTAATATAATCAATCATTGACACTACCCTCATGTCAGTTGGATTCTTTATAGACTTTCGTATGTTCAATATCACTTCCTTACCGTTGACTCAGAATTTTAGCTCACCCTTCTCCATGTCAACCATAGCTCTACCTATGTCCATGAATGGTTTTTTCAAAATAATGGGCATCTCGGTGTCAACCTCACAGTCCAAGATAACGCAGTCAACTAGAAAAATAAATTTCTCCACCCTAATGATCACATCACAAGAGATTCACACAGGCTTCTTCACTATGCAGTTAGCCATTAATAGTCGTATTGATGTCTGTTTCGGAGGGATCAAGCCTAGTTTCTTGAAGCTGCCCTATGACATAAAATTAATGTTAGCCCTTAAATTACGCAAGGCTTGGGCAAATCTAGATGACCCAATAGTTCATGGTATAGTGAAAACTCCGGGGTCACCATTTTTCTGTGCTTAGGACCTAGTCGTGATTACACTATAGTGGTGCATAGCAGAAATATCCTCAAAAGTTGCCATTTTCTTCCTTGTGACTAACTATTTCATAAACCTGATGTATCCATGCATATGCTCTAACGCCTCAAGAAGAGGCATGTTTAATCATCAACAATTTCTGTAGCAGGAATTGGGGGATCCAAGTAGTAATATCACTCCTCGTTATAATAGCAAGTATGTGACTATAATTTTTCAAATTTTGCAATGCGCTGCTCAAAAGGGTATCTGCTGCCTCTGGTTTAGAATCACTGATATCTGACTAAATTATTTCTCCAACTACTTGATAGCAATGTCATGTCACTCAACCTTCTGGGTAGATCTTGAAATATCATCCTTAATCTCCTTATGGCTGGTCTCCAAATTTTCCTAACCCTTCACCAATTTAGCCAGCATCTCCTTCATTCTAGATTTTGCATTGCGTCTACCAAGTGGAATGTATCTATCTCCCTTCTCTCAATAGTCATCCTTCTTCATCTAGTCATTATCTCACTCTCTAATATAGTCTCTGTACCTATAATAATAATTCCAACCTTGGTTTCCTTGCACTTGGGCTCAGAAACCAGCTATTTGATGATCCAGGTAATTAACTTCCTTTTTTAATTCAAACTCGTATGCTTTGGAAGCTGACCTCTTTTTTGATACTGCATGCACTTTCTTAAAACTTGTCATTGCAAACTTCTTTCCTAGCTGATCTCTGGTCACAGAAGGAACCAAAAGCATGAGTACCGGATCCTCTCTCAACCTCTCAAATTTTCCACCCTTGGTTAGTGAGTGAGATCTTATCTAACATCTCTGAGGCTGCCTTCCAACATAGTCTCATAAAACCTCCTTTAGAGATAGTGTATTCCATGGATTTGGAGTCGATGTTCATGGCTCTATAGAATATCTTAGATAATCTTTTCCTTAAATACTGATGATTGGCAACCATGTTGGGCTTCTTCTTAAACCTGAACCAAGCCTCGTACATGGACTCTGAGTGTAGCTGCCTAAAATTATAGATCTCATCATTAAGCTGCCACATCCTTGATGGAAGGAAGAACCTATTTAAGAGTTGTCTGTGTAACTTATTCCAAGTTGGGATATAACCTATTAGAAATTCCCCTAACCATAAGTTGCTTCTCCTGTAAGTGGGAAGGGGAAAAGCCTCAGCTAAGTGCTTCTTGATTTATCCTTGGATTGGCATATGAGTTATAGACCTAAGAAAATTTGAAAGGTTCAAGTTTGCATCACTAGTAGGCAATCCTGCGAACGAACCCTTCAAATTTATAAGTTCGATCATGGCACTTGTAATGTCAAATTTGATCCCTGGGGGAAAAACAAGAGGTACTTTGGCTCCGGTCTCTGTTGGCTCAACATATCCTATATCTTCCTCATCATCGATATATGTATTCACATACTGATATGCTAGGATAAACTGAACATGGATATATCTGGCTCTGTTTTTATTCCCATTAAGTGTTGCTCAGTGCATTGTTGCTTGTCTCTGTTTAGCTAGATCTGCATCCCTAGCTATTCTCTAAACTTCTTTCGCTTCTCTTCTTTTGGCTTCAGTTTGAGTTAAAATCTCATCAGTCGAACGATCAATAATATCTTGTACCCTTTTGGTAGAAGTCATAATATCACAAACCCCTTTAGGATTATCACCTCTTTTTAGCTCAAACATTCTACCAGGTGTATGTAGGATCCTCTCTAGATTTAGATTTACTGGGAGTAAGGGATTACATCTACTCCGTAAGCTAGGAATACACCAGTGTGTGCCTAAATATTACCAAAAATAAGAACTAAAAACCCAAAAACTACAAAACCCCAGTCCAAAAACTAACACCGTGCTCCCCGACAATGGCACCAATTTCTTAATGATGTTCAAGAAACACCTCCTTTTAGATGATAGTAAGGTCGCTGTCTAGTTACAGTAACCCAACTAAGGTTGGGGTTGAATCCTAAAGGAACTGTGGTTTGATAGATCTTAGTGGTTACAGACTATGGGCAAAATAGTAAAGTAAATAAGAGAATTAGTTTTTAGTCGTCTCAAACATAGAACAGTATTAACTTGGTTGAAAATCATTCATAAGTGAATACTAGGATTGTGTCCCCCCTGGCATCTCAACTGTATAGGTTATCATGCATTGTTTAACCAACCCAATACCTTGTATGCATAACTGATAAGTTATGTACCTCCTATAATCTTTTGGATGAGTAGGAGGATTTCACCATTTACCTCTTAAGTCTCAGGGTGTGTCGCATTACAAACCCTTACCTCGGTCTACGTTAACTATCACCTTTTGAGTCTTAAGTTAATAGATGAAGGCTAATAATGATTCAGATATACTGTTGTGTTTCAACGGATAGACTATTAACTCCCAAATTATTGTTGTCTATATTTTTTCCTAGTTACTACCCCTTTTTTAGAGCAAGTAGTAATATCTAGATGGGATCTTAATATGTGCACTCATTAAGAAATCAATCATGTTGAAGATAAAGCAATGCATGCCATGGGTATTTGTTCTTGTCAACAATTGCATTTCCCCTATTTCATCAATTTTCCAGGGTTTCCAACACCCTAGAAATAGGTATTCACCACTTGTAATTGTGAAGAAATCAATAACATTCATCATGGAAAGCAAATATGAAATCATAATGTAAGATGAACAAAACCCTCAACCGTAAACTAAATAATCAATCAAAGTCAATATAATGGAATCCCAAATCAAATATAGATCTTAAAATTAGAATATGTTTCTATATGTTAAAAGTGTGTCGAAGTACATAAAGGGTATTTATAGTACAAGATAAAACCCTAAAAACTAAACCTGAATTAAATAGGAAAAAACAGGTCCATATCCAGTACCTGCAGTTTGGTCATGGTAGTTGGTTGTACCTTCGGTCTTCTTTGGGCATAGGTACTAACCACAAGTACCTAATGGAAAATTTCCTTCAAGTCAGTTCTCAAGATTTTGGACTTTTTGTCACCCGCTTTGTCTACATGCAATCTGTATGTCAAATATGATCCATACATTGACTTAGTAGGTACCCAGAGTCAGTTTTTTCACCTCTACTTCAAATCTTGAACATGCATTGATCACGATCAATCCGGAAAATAGCCCCAATCATCTATAATCACTCCAAAAGTGGCAAAACACCTTTTTCACAAATATATCATCCAAATCATGGTTTTCTATAAAACATACCGAAAATAGATCATATCTAACAAAAAGACCTCAGTACTTTCATATTTTCCTCATTTTAAGCATCAAAAGTGCTATATTTTTATAGCATATTACCCATGCCCATCGTATTCACATAAAGCCTTTAACGAAAAACCAAGAACATTCGATTAGGACATGCCCCCGACCATAGCTAAAACCAAAGTTCAAAAGATAAATAAAAGTATAAAAAGATATCTATAGCATGAAATAGCGTCTCTTGGAGTATGGAAGCTCACCACCTCAGTCTGACATAAATTCTCTCCCCAAATCCAATCACTGAGTAGGAGGAATAGTATGGTCAGTTCCTGTATCACGTAGGGATACCACACCCGAACACGTGTTAGAGGGTGAACACATAAATAATTCCAACATTTAAAGCCAAGTAAATAAGCATATGCAAGCACATCCATACATACACATATATATATAATCCATGTTAGGAAAGGGGATTGGGTTTAGCATGCATTTAAAATCTTTATCCTGTGTTTGTGTAGCATTACTGTAATAATACACCCATGGGCTATATGGGTCTAGTGTTACTTCCTGAACAGGCCCAGTACGTGTATCCATAGGAACTAGAGATATCACAGGGGTCGAGGATTCCCATATACCCTTTACCCTCCATGATATATATACAAATGTAAACTTAGGGAATTCTCGTGTACCCCACAACTATAAGGTTGCCATAACCAACCCTCATGTTAATAAATATGAGTTTCTAGTGTTTTTTCATTGGACTCACACCTTCCCTATTAGCTATCACAATATGCCATTATTTCCCAATTAAATCCTTTATCACATAACCAAACCATCAATTCTAAGAGTTAATTACTAAGGCATTATGAAGTGGTATCGTCATTCCGACTATAGCTTGCAATCAATGTCATTAGCCAAAACTTAGGGGATTCCCATGCACCCCATGATATCCAATTTACCAAAACCATGACCACCAAGGCCTTACCAAATTATTTAAAACCATCTAAACCAATTTAGGTTCCATTACCATATTATGCAATGCAAAGTTTTCAATTAAAGTCCAACTATATGACAAAAACATTCTCATTGGCATTTTAAAAAACATGTTGAGAGAATATAGTTTCAAAAGACTAAAACCAAGTACTAATTTACCATTTCCATGCATCCACGTGTTAAAACCACAATTATGACATGAAAACCCATAAGAAAAACATGAGAAAACATTATCCAACCCCTAATAACAAAAAACCCCAACATATATTTCAAAACCAACACAAACCTACATTAATACCGTGAAAATCATTCATTAAAAATGGTTTTTAATTGAACTAAAAATAAGGGAGGAGTAACATACCTTAGATAAGAGTACAGAGAGAAACCATCCTTGATAACCTTATTGACAATCCTGAAGGAAACTCTATCCTCTTCTTAACCCAAGAGCTTGAGAGTGTTTTTAGTGTTCTTGATTGAGAATAATATGTTAAATAAAGTCCTTAAAGTTTTTTAAGTCACGGGGTCAAAAGTGGTTAAGAGGAAAAATGTCCAGAATACCCATAACTTAAACTGTAAAAAGTCACTGCACGAGGGTATAACTCCACCCCTTGACTCATACACACAATATACAAGTGGTACCCACCACTCGTACCTAGATAGAATGTTGGACATCATATACTATCCATTATTCAACTGACCTTTCCTAAGTTGTACATTCATCATACGACAAGTACCTTAGAATCATACACTAGGTAGCCTACCAAGGGCATGACACACTGATAAACATATGGGTGGCTTTCCTCACTCATACTATCTCTATACGACTCGTATAGTATCTATTAAAATCTTGGACACTAACCAACCAAAAATATACTGAGTAACATACGACCAAGACCCCTAAAATGTACCCACATCGTACGACTAATAAGTCTAAGTCATATGATGTCTAGAGAGCTTGAAACTCAAGAAATTTCTAAGGATCAAAATCTAAGGCATTTTAGCAAGCCCAAGAAGCTCCAAATTTTGGTTTGATTCATGGGTCTAGGCCACCTACTAACCATCTTAACTTTCTATAGATGCACCTTGATCCCCTTACTAGAAATGACATGCCCAAGAAAAGTCACAACATTCAGCCAAAACTCACACTTTGAAAATTTAGCATACAACTTCTGATCCTTAAGGGTCTATAACACAATTCAGAGATGACTAGAATGATCCTTCTCAATATTAGAACACACCAAGATGTCATCAATAAAAACTATAACAAACAAATTCAACAAACGTCTGAACCCAATTCATTAAATCCATAAAGAAGCTGAAGCATTAGACAACCCAAATGACATAACTAGAAACTAATAATGACCATACCGAGTTTGGAAAGTGGTATTGGTACAGAGTTGTGAAACTTCAGTACGTCTTGGGTGTGTGTTGATGCTTCTAGAGTTGGTCTTGGGTGTGTGTTGTGTAGTGGGTCAAGGTTATAGCATATGCCTCTGGACAACTCAAGCCTTATGAGAAGAACAACTTGACTCATGATCTTGAGTTAAAATAAGTCATGTTTTCCTTAAGAATTTAGAGGAATTAGTTTTATAAAGTTCATTTTGATAAGTTCACTGACCAAAAGAGTCTTTAGTATGTTTTCAATCAAAAAGATCTAAATCTTTGTAAAAGAAGGTGGCTAGAGTTGTTGATGTATTATGGTATGAGTGTCTTCTATCACCTAGTAAGCCCAATATTGTGACTGATTACCTTAGCAGATAGTCTATGGGTAGTGTTGCTCATGTGGAAGATGATAAGAAAGAGTTAGTTCATGAGTTTTATCACCTTGCTAGTTTGGGAGTTCGGTTTGTTGATTAGACCAAAGGTAATGTTTGGTTTCAAAATAGTTCAAAATATTTGTTGGTTGCTGAGGTGAAAGAAAATCAGATTTATTTCCTATTTTGCTTAAGTTTAACGAGAAAGTATAGAATCATAAGGAAGAGGTTTTCTCCCAAGGAGGAATGATGTTCTTTGCTTTTAGTAAAATGTTAGTAGAATCCCATGGTTCCCAATATTCTATTCACCCAGGAGCCAATAATATGTAATGTGATATGTGGAAAGTCTATTGGTGGAATGGCATGAAGAAGGATATCACAAAATTTGTGGTTAAGTGTCCAAATTTCCAGTAGGTTAAGGTTGAGCACCAGAGACCTAGTGGTACTCTTCAAGAATTCAGTATTCCTACTTAAAAGTAGGAAGTGGTAAATATGGACTTCATCATAGGGTTTTCTCACACTCATCGTTATATGATTCTATTTGGGTTATTGTGGATCGAATGACTAAGTTAGCTTATTTCTTTCCATTAAATACTTTAGATTTAGAAAAATACTGTGCTAGACTCTATCTAAGGGAGTTGGTGAAACTGCCTGGGGTCCCTTTGACCATTATCTCAGATAGAGGCACCCAATTTACCTTTTGATTTTGGAACGCTTCTTAGAAAGGTCTTGGTACCCAAGTCCATATTAGTACAACCTTTTACCTGTAGATGAATAGTTAGGAAGAGAGGACTATTAGACCTTAGAGGATATGTTAAGGGCCTTTGTAATTGATTTCAATGGTGGTTGGGATAATCACTTGCCTTTGATTGAGATTGCATGCAATAACAGCCATCACTCCAGTATTTAGATAGACCTATTTGAGGCTCTTTATGGTAAGAGGTGTAGATCTTCTATTATTTTTTTTAGGTTGGTGAGGCTGATTTGATAGGGCCAGATTCAGTGTGTAAGACCCCACAAAGTTTCCTCGTAGTCCGAGCCTTAGAGCATGTTAAGAGAAGGGAAATTTCGGCCCTAAAAGATTGAGAAGTGACTTCCCAAGTGATTGGTGCTTAAACCATATAGAATTTTCTTAAATTTGACCTTTTTTCATGTAGAGAATTGAATTATCTTTCCAACGATACCAATTTCATCCAAATCTGGTATCGAGGTGAGAAGTTATGGCCATTTTACCAAGAGTTGTCGGAATTACCCAAGTGCTATGGATGATCCAATGGACCATCGAGTTTGTGATGGACCGTCCCTCGGCCTATCACAACTAAGGTAGTAGCTTTCTTTCCTGTCCCAAGTGCGATAGCACGGACGATGGATCATCGGGTTTGCGATGGACCATCATTATGACCATCGCATTGAGTCAGTGTGGCTTCACCCTGGCCATTATGCGATGGACGATCGATGGACCGTCATACTAATGCAAGACCATCGCTTTGACTGTCGTATCGAGGCAGTATGTCCCATTCCTGGCCAAAGTGCGACGAACGACTCGATGAACTGTCGAACTTGCGACGGACCGTCGATCCGACGGTCGCAGGCCCAACAAGGGGATTTTATATTTTTTCCCTTTTAACCCTCAGATATATTCCAAACAAACTTGATTGCCTCATTATCTCTAAAAATATCCAAAGACTAAGGTTTCTCCCTCAAGAGAAAATCTAAAACCCTTCTCAAAAAAATCCAAGAACTCACCATAGATTCAATAAATTGAGTTCAGATTTCAGTTCCCCAAGTTCAAGGGTTGAAAGAACCCTCTCTCAAGAGTAAGAAGAGTTTATAGCAAGCTTGTTCATCCAATTTAATAATCTAAGGTATGTGGGGTTTTGAACAAGGGTAATCCTTTCACCCTTGTGCCCAAAGGCTTATTTAAACTACAATTCTCTGCAATTTATGAGATATTACATGAAATTGAATTGGGGTTTTTCACCCATTGTTAGTGGTTGCAAGCTTTTAAAGTTTCCCTTAAATTAAGAGTCTAATGACATGATTTTTACATGTTTTCTTGAGAAATTGCAGCTGGGTCTATACCCCATAATTTTAATCCTTTAGAAGTTAATAGTTGAAATGTTTGAGCTATTGAAGTATATGAGTATGTTGAGATTTTGAGTCAGATTGCTGAAATTTCCAGATTTCTACATGATTTATGAATCTATATGCTATCTATTATGCTTTTGATGAGTTTTAACTTGAGATTGAATTATGGGTTATTAAGCCCTACTTGAGACTTGAGATTTTATGAACTCTTGTGCTATAGGCACCCATGATTTGAGTATTCTGAGATTATTAAGAAATGTTTTGACCTAATGGTCATTGAGTTTTGAAATCCACTCTACTACATGAGATTACAGATTTGATTATTAGGTTCTTATTGAACCATGAGATTATTCTAAAGTGGATTTTCAAGAGATGAGTGAGTAAACTAAAAGGAGTAGTGTTTAGCACCGAACGGGTAAGTTACTACGGTTTCTTACCCCAAACTACATACCACCATAGGTTGGGCCTGAGGTTGAGTTTAAGATTATTATTGGGCCTAAGGCCGAGTTGATATTGGGCCCTAGGCTGAGTTTGTTTAGTGATCACTGGACCTAGGTTATACTCCTTGGCAAGAGTATGACACCTCTCCCCAACGTGAGGTCTCTTCCTTAGGAGGACAAAAGTGAACCTAAGTATAGCTTTTCACCCTCAAATAGGTGGACAAGCAAAATGTACCATTCAAACACTTAAAGATATGCTACGAGCTTGTGTATTGGACTTTAAAGGTAGTTGGGATGATCATTTATCTCTTATCGAGTTTGCCTACAACAATAGCTATTATTCAAGTATCAAAATGGTATCGTATGAAGCTTTGTATGGAAGAAAGTGTAGATCACCAATTGGATTGTTCGTATCTGGTGAAACTACCTTGTTCGGGCCAGATTTTGTTCATCAAGCTATGGAAATGGTTAACGTGATCCAACAGCGGCTAGAAACAACGCAAAGTCGACACAAGTCATATACAGATGTTAGAAGAAGGGGGCTAGAGTTTGATATAGGTGATTGGGTATTCTTGAAGGTGTCACCAATAAAGGGTGTTATGAGATTTGGTAAGAAAGGAAACTAAGTCCATGTTATATAGGCCCTTAATTACCCAGAGGTTTGGCCAAGTCACTTATGAATTAGAGCTACCCCAAGAGCTCTAAACAGTTCATTCAGTATTTCACGTTTCAAAGCTTCAAAAGTGCATGGGTGATCCATCTCATATTACTCCTACTGAAGATGTAGAAGTTACGGAAGATCTCATCTATGAATAAATACCTATTGCTATTCTAGATCGACAAGTAAAGAAGTTAAGGGATAAAGAAAGAACTTCTGTAAAAATGCTTTAGAGGAACCAACAAGTAGAAGAGATAACATGGGAAGCAGAAGAAGCGATGAAATCTAAGTACCTCATTTGTTCAAATACAAAGAGAAAGTCCAAGATTTAGAGCAATAACAAGTAAGTGTAAGACATACGTACTGTGTTATAATAGGGATATTAAACTTAGGCTTGAACTTGTTTTGGTTGGACAGTTATGCTAACATTCGAGGACAAATGTTCCTAAGGGGAAAAGGGTGTAACATCCCATATTTTACTTGTACTTGTTCTAACTATATGGAACTTGGTATATCTTTTTGATATATATAACGTATGAGAATTGTTATGCAAGTATTAATGGTATAGATGGAATTATAGATTCTGCCCATATAGTTTAATGTGATGCGACTAAGTTAACGTTAAGATAACTATTTAAACTTCGAATCGTAAGCTAGTATCTGAATCTAAAGTTTAAAGTGACCAAGTGTATATAAGTTGAAGGTTAGATTAAAGGGATTAAGAGCTGAAAAAGGAGAAAAATATTGAGGTGCTTACTTGACTTATTTAAGCTAGTAGGTGAGTCACCTACTTAAGTTGTTTGGACCAAATTAATGGACCCATGTCTATGGATCAGATTTGGGTCTATGCTAATATTCTCATTCGGGCCAAATTGAACAAAAGAGAAATAAAATGGATAAGTGGCCCAACACACCAATCTGCTAAAGGCCCAAGTTAGTTAAGACCAAAATAAGAATTTAAGTAATAGGTGCATCACCTAATTTGAAAATTTGTGCAGCATGAACCCTTAAGTAGGTGCATCACCTACTTGGACCAATTTGACCAATTTTATGGTCCAAAATGCAGATAAGGAGGTGGACAAGATAGGGCCTTTAAAAGGCCAAGTTGCTGGTCATTTTACTTCACTTTTAAGTAACAAAAAAGGAGTATATTTTAGAAAGTCTCTTTACTCTCTCTAAACCAACAAGAACAGCTGTCCTATTTTTCCTTCTAGGGTTCTTGAAGAAACCCTCACCTTTTCATCCCAACGTAAGTGAAAAACACTTAAGGTTTTGTTTAATTATCTCATGGAAGATTAGGAAAACAAGTTATAAGTGTTTGACTATAAGTATATGGATGATTATAGAACAAGCTATTTGTTCACGTTTCCTTGTTATTAAGGAACTTTTTTTCTTCTTCATTGGTTTAAGCTAAAAGTTCAAGCTCTTGAAGAGTTCAATTAAAAGAATAAGTTGCTGAAATGAGGTAAAGTGACGGCTCCATTTTGTTTTTCTTATATATGAATTTGAGAGGGTATTATGGAATGTCTTGTTATTGAGAACTCAAGAGTGATGAGTTCAATAATTGATTGCTATAATAGAAGGGATTTGGAACTATTTTGTGGATTGTTTTGTATGTATATGTTATGGGCTGCCAGTTTGAAGTTGGATAAAGGCGTGATGAGTTTGTAATGAATTATAGAAGAAAGATGTGGTGATATACAACCAAATTAATGTTTGCTTCCCAACCTATTTTGCGTATTGTTTGGAATGTGTAATGAAGCCAAGGTGATTTTGGTGAACTTATAAGTACCTATTTGGTATGTGGGTGTAATTGGAGGAATAAAAGGGTTAAAATAACACCCTTGTTTGATAGATTAATAGTTGCTGCCCGATTACTGTTTTGGGTGAAATTAAATATCTCAAATGTGTTGATTGGTTACTAATACTATTTTACCATATATTCTATTGTAGATAAGTAATCTAAAAGGAGGGAATTCAAGTCGGGTTAGTTTCTGAGTCAAATAACTAGGTATGTAAGGCATACTCTATTTCACACTCTTTGTCATGAAATCGTACAATTGTTCCATCAAGCAAGTTTCTGAGGTTATCCTATAACAAAGTGATACATAATGGCAGCACATTATACTCCATGTATCCAATGACCTTTTCCCACTCTCGAACGCATTAGAACACCTCAGTACGTGCTTATTATTAAATCTGCACGTCTATCTTCACTAGAAAATTTCAGGAGTTCTCCGTTTGTTCAAATAAGACCCATGTGTTATTTTAGCTCCTAAACACTTCATTTCTGTGCCAATAGCTCCCTACCTCATTGTGGTTGCATTAAGTGTCTGTTTACATGTCTCTTATTAGCGTATTACTGGTTCAAAGTACCATAATGTGATGACCACCAAAGTAACAATCTCCAAGGCTAAATAAACTAAGTAATGCAAATCTGTAAAATAACGAGTGGCAGCTCAGGGGCATTTGCCTAGCATGGTCCAATCTCTATACCTTTATTTGTGGGTGGCATCTCAGGGGCATCAGCCTAGCATGGGCCAATTCCAATCTTTATATGTAGGTGGCAGCTCAAGGGCATAAGCGAAGCATGGGCCGATCCTAATTTATCTATTTACCACTAATTAGCTGGTCATTTGCATTATATGGCTTACAAAGATTATGAAGTAAGAAGGTAAAATAAAGAAAAAATGTAATGTATATTGTCCCACAAGTATTTATAAAGGTGGTCTACTAGTACTACTTATACACTTGTATCAATTTCTATTGAGCTTTTGTATCAAGTGTGTTGATACCTTCTGCCTTACATATTCAGTACATATTTTCATACTGACATCCCTTACGGGGGACCTGCATTTCGTGCTGCAGGTATAGGCACTTCTGCTCATACAACTCACTAGTAGCAGCACAGTCTTATCAAGGACTATTGGTGACCTCCAAGGTGATTCGGGGCTTTCCGAGTTTGTTCCATATATTTTGGTATTGTACAATAAGTCAAGAGTAGGGTGGGGGTTTGTCCCGACCCTAACTAAGTCTATGTATCTTTTAGAGGCTTTGTAGAATAATGTAGAGTTATGGTAGTGTTTTATCTTTAGATGTGGTGGCCCCAACGGCTAAGTATTGTATAAATCAGTTTGTGTTTGCATATGTAATTATTCTCATCAATAGATAATATCATGTTTGTCAGAACCTTTAGTTGTTATAGTTACATGCATGGGAAGTACAAGTTTTTGAATTGGTTCTCTCGGGCCTTTACGACTATGAGTGCCTGTCCGTCCCAATAGGATTTGAGGCGTGACAAAAGCGGTATCAGAGCAGTTCATCCTAGGAAGTCTACAAAGCCGTGTCTACGTAGAGTCTTTCTTACGGGCGTGTTGTGCACCACATCTATAAGCAGGAGGCTTTGGGCATTTAAGGGTTGTCTCTTTTTTTTCTTATCTTAGATCGTTCAATAGAGTCCATGTTGTAGGTGAAGTCATATTTAACCATTGAACCTATTTTTTTCCTCTTATTATAGTAAAGATGCTGGTTACAAGAAGGAGTAAGAATACAGGTAAGTAAAAGGATGTGGCTGCCAGAGAAGGGACCAGCAAGTGACCACCTAGATAAGCTAATCAAAGAGAGGCTCAAGCTGAGTTTGTATCCCAGACTTCTTCTACTCCCCCCTCTCCATAAGAGCTAAGAAGGAGAAGAACCGCATCCTCAAAACCACCTATTAATGCTACTGACCAATATCTAAGGAATGTGGTACAATTATTGGCTCGTATAGTTGCTGGACAAGCTCAAGGACCATCCATTCTAACCATGATTTCTAGTGGTACAGATAGGGCAGCTAGCCTACGAACGCAGGATTTTCTTAAATTGGATCCTCCCACATTCACCGGATCAGATCTTACTGAAGACCTACAGGACTTTATTGATCAAATCCAAAGGGTTTTAGAAGTCATGCATGTGTCGGGTAAAGAGACCGTTGAGCTAGTAGCATATAGATTCAAAGGGGAGGCTATATTGTGGTATAAAGACTGAAAATGATCTAGGGGTATCGATGCACCTCCAGCTACTTAGAAAGAGTTCAAAGAGGTATTTCTTGATCATTACCTTCCATGTAAGATTCGAGAAGCCTGTGCATATCAATTCCTGAATCTTCACCAAGGGAATATGAGTGTGAGGGAGTATAACCTTTGGTTTAACTCTTTGGCTAGGTATGCTCCCAATGTAGTAGCTACAATGGATGATAGAGTTCATCGATATGTAGATAGATTGGATCCATATCTGGTTAGATATTGTACTATTGCTACTTTAAACAAAGACATAGACATAGCAAGGATACAAGCTTTTGCATAAAAAATGGAGGATCAGAGGCAAAGAAGAAGAGCACAAGAATTGGAAAGAGGCTATTCCAAAAGGGCTAGATCTACAGGACAGTTTATGGCATCCCAAGGACATATTAGGCCTCGATTTTCTAATGGACCTCCTAGGCCATTATCTTATTATTCTACAGCTAGTGCTCCACCATAGTTTCAAGGGTCTAAAGGCAACCAGTTTAGGTAAAAAAAGTGAGAGTCAGAGTTCACGGACAGCGGGGTATTAAGAGCAAGGGAGTATGAACCAATTAGGGTCTTCTCGACAGCCACGTAAGAAATGTGGAAAGTTTTATTTAGGTGCATACCAATTCGGAACAAATGCTTGCTTTTGGTATGGTGCGTCAGGATAAATGATGAGAGAATGCCCTCAAAGGGCCATAGGTGGTATGGCACGACCTACTGGATCAGCCGTTGCATCATCATCATCGGTACCGTATTCAGGTAGAGGTGTACAACCTATGGTTCATTGTAGAGGTGTTAAAGGAGCAGCTAGCTCTAGTAGAGTTCAGAATCATGCATATGCTTTAGCGGATCGACAAAATTTAAATGCTTCTCCAGACGTGGTTATAGGTACATTGTCCATCTTTTCACATAATGCATATGCATTAGTTGATCCGGGTTCCATATTATCATATGTCACTCCATTGGTTGCTGGAAAGTTCAAAAGAACACTAGAATTGCTAGTTAAGTCATTTGAAGTATCTACGCCGATTGGTGAATCTATTATAGCTAGAAGGGTTGATCGAAATTGTATTATAACTATTTATGGTCGCCATACGATGGCTAATCTTATTGAGCTGGGAATGGTAGATTTTGATGTTATAATGGGTATGGACTGGTTGGCGTCTTGTTATGCCATAGTAGATTGCTGAAAAGGTGTATTTCCATTTTCCAAAGGAAGCATTCCTTTAATGGAGAGGTAATATTGGTGCGCCAAGAGGTAAATTTATTTCTTATTTTAAGTAAAAAAGAATGATTTCCAAAGGTTACATATATCATCTAGTTATAGTGAAGGATACAGATACGGAGCCACCAACTCTTCAAACTAATCCGATGGTAAATGAATTTCCTGATGTATTTCCTGAAGACCTTCCAAGTTTGCCTCCTAAATGAGAAGTGGAGTTTGGTATTGATGTGATTCCAGGCACCTAACTAATCTCAGTTCCACCATATAGAATGGCACCGGCAGAATTATGAGAATTGAAAGAGCAATTGAAAGACTTGCTTGAGAAAGGATTCATAAGGCCTAGGATTTCCCCCTGGGGCACACCAGTGTTATTTATGTGTAAGAAAGATGGTTCATTGAGAATACATTGACTACCAGTAACTAAATAAGGTGACTATTTAAAATAAATATCCTCTCCCAAGAATTGATGATTTATTTGATCAGTTACAAGGCTCCAAGTGCTTCTCAAAGATTGATTTGAGGTCAGGTTACCACCAAGTAAGGGTAAAAGAGAAGGATATACCCAAGATATCTTTCCGAACATGGTACGGTCATTATGAGTTTCTAGTCATGTCAACAAACACACCCACAGCTTTTATGGATTTGATTAATAGGGTGTTTAAACCATTCTTAGATGTGTTTGTGATAGTTTTTATAGTTGATATTCTAGTTTATTCCGAATCAGAAGAGGACCATGCCAATCACTTAAGACAGGTGTTGCAGATTCTTCGTGATCGTAAGCTATATATGGAAAGTTCTCTACATGTGAGTTTCTGTTAAAATTGGTGGCATAATTGGGTCATATTATATCTAGTGAAGGAATAAAGGTTGATACTCAAAAGATAGAAGCCATGAAGAGTTAGCCAAAGCCTACAACGCCTACGGAGATTTGTAGTTTTCTTGGGTTGGCAGGTTATTATAGAAGGTTTGTTGAAGGTTTTTCTTCAATTTCTGCACCTTTAACCAAGCTAACACACAAAGCATTCAAGTTTCAATGGAATGATGCTTGTGAAAGAAGTTTCCAAGATCTAAAGAATAAGTTAACTTCTACACCCGTATTGGTACTTCCAGAAGACACAGAAGGGTATGAGGTGTATTGTGATGCTTCAAGAATTGGCTTACGATATGTATTGATGCAGCATGGTAAAGTAATAGCATATGCCTCCAGAAAATTACGGCCATATGAGAAAAACTATCCAACGCATGATCTAGAGCTAGCAGCAGTTATATTTGCTGTAAAGATATGGCGCCACCACTTGTATAGGATTTATGTTGACATATATACTGAACATAAAAGTTTGCAATATATCTTTAGCCTGAAAGATATAAATTTGAGGCAGCGGAGGTGGCTTGAACTATTAAAAAACTATGATGTTGATATCTTTTATCATCCAGGGAAAGCAAATGTGGTAGCTGATGTGCTAAGTCGTAAGGCAATGATGGCGTCTATAGAAAGGAAAGGGATGATTAATGATCTCCACCAACTAGCTAATTTAGGGGTTCGCCTTCTTGAAACTCTAGATGAGAGGCTTATTGTGAATAATGCAGCGAAATCTTCATTAGTGGCTGAAGTGAAAAACAAGCAATATGTAGATCCAATTTTATTACAGCTTAAGGAGAATGTACAATGTGGTACGACTAACACATTTGAGCTTACGTGAGAAGGAGTACTTCAGTGCCAAAATAGATTATGTTTGCATAATGTAGACGGGCTAAGAAAGAGGATTATGGAAAAGGCACATCATTCGAGGTATTCCATCCATCCAGGGTCAACTAAGATGTATCAAGATTTGAAGATATATATTAGTGGAGTGACATGTAGAGGAACATTGCAGAATTTGTAGCCGAATGTCCAAACTGTCAAAGAGTTAAAGTAGAGCACCAAAAGCTCGGGGGTTATATGCAATGTATAGATCTTCCAATCTAGAAGTGGGACATGATCAACATGGATTTTGTTACTAGCTTACCTCATACATCTCGAAGGTTTGATTCCATATGGGTGATAGTTGATAGGCTTACCAAATCAGCACACTTTCTACAGGTTAGGACCACTTACATAGTTGAAGAATATGCCAAATTATATATTAAAGAGATAGTTTAGCTACAAGGAGTTCCAATCTCTATTATATCAGATTGAGGAGCTCAATTTATTGTAAATTTTTGAAAGTCTTTTCAGAGAAATCTAGGAACACAAGTGAACCTAAGTACAGTTTTTCACCCTCAAATAGATGGACTAGCAGAACGTACCGTTCAACTACTTGAAGATATGATACAAGCTTGTGTATTAGACTTTAAAGGTAGTTGGGATGATCATTTACCTCTCATCGAGTTTGCCTACAACAATCGCTACCATTCAAGTATCAAAATGGCATTGTATGAAGCTTTGTATGGAATAAAGTATAGATCACCAGTTGGATGGTTTGAAGTAGGTAAAAATACCTTGTTTGGGCCATATATTTTTCATCAAGCTATGGAAAAGGTAAAAGTGATCCAACAGTGGCTAGAAATAGCCTAAAGTCGACACAAGTCATATGCAAATGTTAGAAGGATGGGGCTAGAGTTTACTATAGATGATTGGGTATTCTTGAAGGTGTCACAAATAAAGGGGGTTATGAGATTTGGTAATAAAGGAAAAATAAGTCCACGTTATTTAGGCCCATACAAGACTACCCGGAGGTTTGGCCAAGTCGCTTATGAATTAGAGCTACCCCAAGAGCTCTAAACAGTTCATCCAGTATTTCATGTCTCAATGCTTCGAAAGTGCATGGGTGATCCATCTCATATTACTCCTACTAAAGATGTAGAAGTTATGGAAGATCTCATCTATGAAGAAATACCTATTTCTATTCTAGATCGACAAGTGAAGAAGTTAAGGTATAAAGAAATAACTTCTGTAAAAGTACTTTAAAGGAACCAACAAGTAAAAGAGATAACATGGGAAGCAGAAGAAGCAATGAAATCTAAGTACCCCATTTGTTCAAATATAAAGAGAAAGTCCAAGATGCTGAATTAGAACAATAAAAAGTAAGTGTAAGACATAAGTACTGAGTTATAGTAGAGGTATTAAACTTAGGCTTGAACTTGTTTTGGTTGGACAGTTATGCTAACATTCAAGGACAAATGTTCCTAAGGTGGGAAGGGTGTAACATCCCGTATTTCGCTTGTAGTTGTTCTAATTATATGGAACTTGGTATAGCCTTTTTATGAGAATTGTTATGCAAGTATTAATGGTATAGATGGAATTATAGATGTTGCCCGTATAGTTTAATATGATGCGACTAAGTTAACGTTAAGATAACTATTTAAACTTAGAATCGTAAGCTAGTATTTGAATCTAAAGTTTAGTGACCAAGTGTGTATAAGTTGAAGGTTAGATTAAAGGGATTAGGAGCTGAAAATGGAGCAAAATATTGAGGTGCTTGCTTGACTTATTTAAGCTACTAGGTGAGTCACCTACTTAAGTTGTTTGGACCAAATTAATGGACCTATTTCTATGTATCAAATTTAGGTCTATGATAATATACTCATTTGGGCCAAATTGAACAAAAGAGAAAGAAGACGGATAAGTGTCCCAACACACCAATCTGCCAAAGGCCCAAGTTAGTTAAGACCAAAATAAGAATTTAAGTAAGTATGTGCATCACCTACTTTGAAATTTATGCATCTTGAACCCTTAAGTAGGTGCATCACCTACTTGGACCAATTTGACCAATTTAATGGTCCAAAATGCAGCTAAGGAGGTGGACAAGATAGGGCCTTTAAAATACCAAGTTGCTGGTCATTTTATTTCACTTTTAAGTAACAAAAAAGGAGTATATTTCAGAAAATGTCTCTACTCTCTCTAAAACAACAAGAACAGCTGCCCTATTTTTTCTTCTCGGATTCTTGAAGAAACCCTCACCTTTGCAGCCCAAGGTAAGTGAAAAACACTTAAGGTTAATTTAATTATCTCATGGAAGATTAGGAAAACAAGTTATAAGTGTTTGACTATAAGTATATGGTTGATTATAGAACTAGATACTTGTTCACATTTCCTTGTTATTGAGGAACTTTTTTTCTTCTTCTTTGGTTTAAGTATGAAGGAAAGTTCAAGCTATTGAAGAGTTCAATTAAAAGAATAAGTTGTTGAATTGAGGTAAGGTGACTGCACTATTTTTTTCTTATATATTAATTTGAGAAGGATTATGGATGTCTTGTTATTGAGAACTCAAGAGATGATGAATTCAATAATTAATTGCTACAATAAAAGGGATTTGGAACTATTTTGTGGACTGTTTTGTATGTATATGTTATGGGCTGCCAGGTTGAAGTTGGATAAAGGTGTGATGAGTTTGTAATGAATTATAGAAGAAAGATGTGGTGACATACCACTGAACTAATGTTCGCTTCCCAATCTATTTTGCATATTGTTTGGAATATGTAATGAAGTCGAGGTGGTTTTGGCGAACCTTATAAGAACCTATATGATATGTTGGTGTAATTGGAGGAAACAAATGGTTAAAATAACACCCTTGTTTGATAGATTAATAGTTGCTGCCCGGTTACTATTTTGGGTGAAATTAAGTATCTCAAATGTGTTGATTGGTTACTAATACTAGTTTACCATATATTCTATTGTAGATAAGCAATCTAAAAGGCGGGAAGTCAAGTCGGGTTAGTTTTGGAGTCAAATAACTAGGTATGCAAGGCATACTCTATTTCACACTCTTTGGCATGAAATCGTACAATTGTTCCATCAAGCAAGTTTTCGAGGTTATCCTATAATAAAGTGATACATAATGGCAGCACATTACACTCCATGTATCCAATGACCTTGTTCCCACTCTCTAACGCATTAGAACACCTCAATACGTGCTTATTATTAAATCTGCGCGTCTATCTTCACTAGAAAATTTCAGGAGTTCTCCGTTTGTTCAAATAAGACCCATGTATTATTTCAGCTCCTAAACACTTCATTTGTGTACCAACAACTCCCTACTTCATTGTTGTTGCATTAAGTGTCTATTTACATCCCTCTTATTAGCGTATTACTGGTTCAAGGTACCATATTATGATGACCACAAAAGTAACAATCTCTAAGTCTAAATAAACTAAGTAATGCAAATCTATAAAATAAAAAGTGGCAGCTCAGGGGCATTTTCCTAGCATGGTCCGATCTCGATACCTTTATTTGTGGGTGGCATCTCAGAGGCATAAGCCTAGAATGGGCCGATCCCAATCTTTATATGTAGGTGGCAGCTCAGGGGCGTAAGCGTAGCATGGGCCGATCCTAATTTATCTATTTACCACTGATCAGCAGGTCATTTGGATTATATGGCGTACAAAGATTATGAAGTAAGAAGGTAAAACGAAGAAAGAATGTAATGTACATTGTCCCACCAGCATTTATAAAAGTGGTCTACTAGTACTACTTATACACTTGTATCAGATTTCTATTAAGCTTTTGTATCAAGTGTGTTGTTACCTTCTACCTTACATATTCAGTACATATTTTCGTACTGACGTTCCTCACGGGGGACCTACATTTCATGCTGCAGGCATAGGCATTCAGCTCATACAACTCACTAGTATGAGCACAAACTTTTCAGGGACTATTGGTGAGCTCCAGGTTGATTCGGGGCTTTCCGAGTCTGTTCCATATATTTTGGTATTGTACAGTAAGTCAAGAGTAGGGCGGGGGTTTGTCCCGAGCCTAACTAAGTCTATGTATCTTTTAGAGGCTTTGTAGACTAATGTAAAGTTATGTTAGTGTTTTGTCTTTAGATGTGGTGGCCCTTGTATATATCAGTTTGTGTTTTCATATGTAATTTCTCATCGATAGATAATATCATGTTTGTTAAAACCTTTAGTTGTTATAGTTACATGCATGGGAAGTACAACTTTTTGAATTGGTTCTCTTGGGCCTTTACGGCTACGAGTGCTTGTCCGCTGCAATAGGATTTGAGGCGTGACAAAAGTGGAATCAGAGCAGTTCATCATAGGGAGTCTCCAAAGCCTTGTCTACGTAGATTATTTCTTATGGGTGTGTTGTGCACCACATCTATAAGTAAGAGGCTATGGGAATTTAGTGGTTGTCTCTTTTTCTTCATACCTTAGATCATGCAATAGAGCCCATACTGTAGGTGATGTCATATTTAACCATTGAACCTATTTTTTCCTCTTATTATAGTAAAGATGCCGGTTACAAGAAGAAGCAAGAATGCAGGTAAACGAAAGGATGTGGCTTCCGGAGAATGGACCAACAAGTCACCACCTACACAAGCTAATCAAAGCGAGGCTCAAGCTGAGTTTGTATCCCAGACTTCTTCTACTCCTCCCTCTCTAGAAGAGCTAAGAAGGAGAAGAACCGCATCTTTAGAACCACCTATTAATGCTACTGACCAAGATCTAAGAAATTTGGTGCAATTATTGGCTCGTATAGTTGCTGGACAAGCTCAAGGACCAGCCATTCCAACCACGGGTTCTAATGGTACAGATAGAGCAGCTAGCCTATGAACGCACAATTTTCTTGAATTGGATCCTCTCACATTCACCGGATCAGATCATACTGAAGACCCACGGGACTTTATTCATCAAATCCAAATGGTTTTAGATATCATGCATGTGTCGAGTAAAGATACAGTTGAGCTAGTAGCATATAGATTCAAAGGGGAGGCTATATTATGGTATAAAGATTGGAAACGATCTAGGGGTATCGATGCACCTCCAGCTACTTGGAAAGAGTTCAAAGAGGCATTTCTTTATCATTACCTTCCATATGAGATTCGAGAAGCCCGTGCAGATCAGTTCCTGAATCTTCGCCAAGAGAATATGAGCGTGAGGGAGTACAGCCTTTAGTTTAACTCTTTGGCTAGGTATGCTTCCAATGTAGTAGCTACAATGGATGATAGAGTTCATCGATATGTAGATAGATTAGATCCATATCTGGTTAGAGATTGTACTATTACTGCTTTAAACAAAGACATGGACCTAGCAAGGATACAAGCTTTTGCATAAAAAATGGAGGATTAGAGGCAAAGAAGAAGAGCACAAGAATTGGAAAGAGGGTATTCCAAAAGGGCTAGATCTACAGGGTAGTTTATGGCATCCTGAGGAGAGATTAGGCCTCGGTTTTCTAATAGACCACCTAGGCCATTATCTTTTTCTTCTACAGCTAGTGCACCACCACAGTTTCAATGGTCTAAAGGAAATCAGTTTGGGTAAAGAAGTGAGAGTCAGAGTTCACGGACAGCGGGGTATCAAGAGCAAGGGAGTATGAACCAATTAAGGCCTTCTCGACAGCCATGTAAGCAATGTGGAAAGTTTTATTTAGGTTTATGCCAATTCAGAACAAATTCTTGCTTTGGGTACGGTGCGTCAGGATATATGATGAGAGAATGCCCTCAAAGGGCCATAGGTGGTATGGCACGACCTAATGGATTAGCCGTTACATCATCATCATTGGTGTCTTATTTAGGTAGATGTGTACAACCTATGGGTCATGGTAGAGGTGTTAAAGGAGCAGCTAGCTCTAGTAGAGTTCAGAATTGTACAATGCTTTAGCGGATCAACAAAATTTAGAGGCTTCTCCAGACGTGGTTATAGGTACATTGTCCATCTTTTTACATGATGTATTTATTGAAACTGTATTATAACAATTTGTGGTCGTAATACGATGGCTGATCTTATTAAGCTGGGAATGGTAGATTTTGATGTTATAATGGGTATAGATTGGTTGGCGTCTTGTTATGCCACAGTAGATTGTCGAACTAAAAGGTTGCATTTCTATTTTCCAAAGGAGGCCGTCCTTGAATGGAGAGGTAATATTGGTGCGCCAAAAGGTAAATTTATTTCTTATTTTAAGGTAACAAGAATGATTTCCAAAGGTTACATATATCATCTAATTAGAGTGAAGGATACAGATACGGAGCCACCAACTCTTCAAACTATTCCAGTTGTAAATAAATTTCCTGATGTATTTCCTGAAGACCTTCCAAGTTTGCCTCCTGAATGGGAAGTGGAGTTTGGTATTGATGTGATTCCAGGCACCCTACTAATCTTAGTTCCGCCGTATAGAATGGCCCTGGTAGAATTATGAGAATTGAAAGAGAAATTGAAAGACTTGCTAGAGAATGGATTCATAAGGCCTAGTATTTCCCCCTGGGGCGCACCAGTGTTATTTATACGTAAGAAAGATGGTTCATTGAGAATGTGTATTGACTACCGGTAACTGAATAAGGTGACTATTAAAAATAAATATCCTTTCCCAAGAATTGGTGATTTATTTGATCAGTTACAAGGCTCCAAGTGCTTCTCAAAGATTGATTTGAGGTCAGGTTACCACCAAGTGAGGGTCAAAGAGTAGGATATACCCAAGACATCTTTCCGAACATGGTACGGTCATTATGAGTTTCTAGTCATGTCATTTGGGCTTACAAATACACCCATAGATTTTATGGATTTGATAAATAGGGTGTTTAAGCCATTCTTAGATGTGTTCATGATAGTTTTTCTAGATGATATTCTAGTTTACTCCAGATCAGAAGAGGACCATGCCAATCACTTATGACGGGTGTTACAGATTTTTCATGATCGTAAGCTATATGGAAAATTCTCTAAATATGAGTTTTGGTTAAAATCGGTGGCATTCTTGGGTCAGAAGCCATGAAAAATTAGCTAAGACCTACAACGCCTATGGTGATTCATAGTTTTCTTGGGTTAGAAGGTTATTTATAAAAGGTTTGTTGAAGGTTTTTCTTTAATTTCTACACCTTTAACCAAGCTAACAGACAAAGCATCCAAGTTTCAATGGAATGATGCCTATGAAAGGAGTTTCCAACATCTGAAGAAAAATTTGACTTCTACACCCGTATTGGTACTTCCAGAAGACACAGAAGGGTATGAGGTGCATTGTGATGTTTCAAGAATTGGCTTAGAATATGTATTGATGCAGCATGTTAGAGTAATAGCAATGCCTCCAGACAATTGTGGCCATATGAGAAAAACTATCCAACGCATGATCTAGAGCTAGCAGCAGTTATATTTTCTTTAAAGATATGGCTCCACTACTTGTATGGAATTTATGTTGAAATATATACTGACCATAAAAGTTTGCAATATACATTTATCCAGAAGGATCTAAATTTGAGGCAGCAGAGATGGCTTGACCTATTAAAAGACTATGATGTTGATATCTTTTATCATCCAGGGAAATCAAATATGGTAGCTGATGTGCTAAGTTGTAAGGCAATAATGGAGTCTATAGAAAGGAAAGGGATGATTAAAGATCTCTACCAACTAGCTAATTTGGGGGTTTACCTTCTTGAAACTCCAGATGAGGGGCTTATTGTGCATAATGCACCGGAATCTTCATTAGTAGCTGAAGTAAAAAAGAAGCAATATGTAGATCCAATTTTATTACAGCTTAAGGAGAATGTACAATGTGGTATGACTAACGTATTTGAGCTTACATGAGAAGGAGTACTTCAGTACCAAAATAGATTATGTGTGTCTAATGTAGACGGGCTAAGAAAGAGGATTATGACAAAGGCATATCGTTCGACGTATTCCATCTATCTAGGGTCAACTAAGATGTATCAAGATTTGAAAGATATATATTGGTAGAGTGACATGAAGAGAAACATTGCAGAATTTGTAGCCGAATGTCCAAACTGTCAAAGAGTAAAGTAGAGCACCAAAAGCTCGGGGGTTATATGCATTGTATAGATCTTTCAATCTGGAAGTGGGACATGATCAACATGGATTTTGTCACTGGTTTACCTAGTACATCTCGAATGTTTTATTCCATATGGGTGATAGTTGATAGTCTTACCAAATCAGAATACTTTCTACCGGTTAGGACCACTTACATAGTTGAATAATATGCCAAATTATATGTTAAAGAGATAGTTTGGCTGCACAGAGTTCCAATCTCTATTATATCAAATCGAGGAGCTCAATTTATAGCAAATTTTTGGAAGTTCTTTCAAAGAAATCTAGGAACAAAAGTGAACCTAAGTATAGCTTTTCACCCTCAAATAGGTGGACAAGCAAAATATACCATTCAAACACTTAAAGATATGCTACGAGCTTATGTATCAGACTTTAAAGGTAGTTGGGATGATCATTTACCTCTCATCAAGTTCGCCTATAACATTAGCTATTATTCAAGTATCAAAATGGTATCGTATGAAGCTTTGTATGGAAGAAAGTGTAGATCACCAGTTGGATGGTTTGTATCTGGTGAAACTACCTAGTTCGGGCCAGATCTTTTTCATCAAGCTATGGAAATGGTTAACGTGATTCAACAGCGGCTAGAAACAGCACAAAGTCGACACAAGTCATATACAGATATTAGAAGAAGGGGGCTAGAGTTTGCTATAGGTGATTGGGTATTCTTGAAGGTGTCACCAATAAAGGGTTATGAGATTTGGTAAGAAAGGAAACTAAGTCCACGTTATATAGGCCCATAATTACACGGAGGTTTGGCCAAGTCACTTATGAATTAGAGCTACCCCAAGAGCACTAAAGAGTTCATTTAGCATTTCACGTCTCAATGCTTCAAAAGTGCATGGGTGATCCATCTTATATTACTCCTACTGAAGATGTAGAATTTATGGAAGATCTCATCTATGAAGAAATACCTATTGCTATTTTAGATCGACAAGTAAAGAAGTTAAGAAATAAAGAAATAACTTCTGTAAAAGTGCTTTAGAGGAACCAACAAGTAGAAGAGATAACATGGGAAGCAGAAGAAGTGATGAAATCTAAGTACCCCATTTGTTCAAATACAAAGAGAAAGTCCAAGATGCTGAATTGGAGCAATAACAAGTAAGTGTAAGACATAAGTACTGTGTTATAATAGGGATATTAAACTTAGGCTTAAACTTGTTTTGGTTGGACAGTTATGCTAACATTCGAGGACAAATGTTCCTAAGGGGAGAAGGGTGTAACATCCCATATTTTGCTTGTACTTGTTCTAATTTTATGGAACTTGGTATATCCTTTTGATATTTATAACGTATGAGAATTGTTATGCAAGTATTAATGGTATAGATGGAATTATAGATTCTGTCAATATAGTTTAATGTGATGCAACTAAGTTAACGTTAAGATAACTATTTAAACTTAGAATCGTAAGCTAGTATTTGAATCTAAAGTCTAAAGTGACCAAGTGTTTATAAGTTGAAGGTTAGATTAAAGGGATTAGGAGCTGAAAATGGAGCAAAATATTGAGGTGCTTGCTTGACTTATTTAAGCTAGTAGGTGAGTCACATACTTAAGTTGTTTGGACTAAATTAATGGACCCATGTCTACGGATCAGATTTGGGTCTATGCTAATATACTCATTTGGGCCAAATTGAACAAAAGAGAAAGAAAATGGATAAGTGGCCCAACACACTAATCTGCCAAAGGCCCAAGTTAGTTAAGACCAAAATAAGAATTTAAGCAATAGGTGCATCACCTAATTTGAAAATTTGTGCAGCATGAACCCTTAAGTAGGTGCATCACC
Source organism: Capsicum annuum (assembly GCF_002878395.1). NCBI lineage: Eukaryota > Viridiplantae > Streptophyta > Magnoliopsida > Solanales > Solanaceae > Capsicum > Capsicum annuum. The sequence goes on from NC_061122.1 coordinate 80,803,468, forward strand.
TACTTGGACCAATTTGACCAATTTTATGGTCTAAAATGCAGCTAAGGAGGTGGACAAGATAGGGCCTTTAAAAGGCCAAGTTGCTGGTCATTTTACTTCATTTTTAAGTAATAAAAAAGGAGTATATTTCAGAAAATCTCTTTACTCTCTCTAAAACAACAAGAACAGTTGCCCTATTTTTTCTTCTAGGGTTCTTGAAGAAACCCTCACCTTTGCAGCCCAAGTTAAGTGAAAAACACTTAAGGTTTTGTTTAATTATCTCATGGAAGATTAGGAAAACAAGTTATAAGTGTTTGACTATAAGTATATGGCTAATTATAGAACAAGCTATTTGTTCACGTTTCCTTGTTATTGAGGAACTTTTTTTCTTATTCTTTGGTTTAAGCTAAAAGTTCAAGCTCTTGAAGAGTTCAATTAAAAGAATAAGTTGTTGAATTGGGGTAAGGTGACTGCTCCATTTTTTTTTCTTATATATGAATTTGAGAGGGGATTATGGATGTTTTGTTATTGAGAACTCAAGATATGATGAGTTCAATAATTGATTGCTATAATAAAAGAGATTTGGGACTATTTTGTGAACTGTTTTGTATGTATATGTTATGGGCTACCAGGTTGAAGTTGGATAAAGGTGTGATGAGTTTATAATGAATTATAGAAGAAAAATATGGTGATATTCTACCAAACTGATGTTTGCTGCCCAATCTATTTTGCGTATTGTTTTGAATATGTAATAAAGTCGAGGTGGTTTTGGTGAACCTTATAAAAACCTATATTATATGTGGGTGTAATTGGAGGAAAAAAAGAGTTAAAATAACACCCTTGTTTGATAGATTAATAGTTGCTGCTCAATTACTGTTTTGGGTAAAATTATCTCAAATGTGTTGATTTGTTACTAATACTAGTTTACCATATATTCTATTGCCGATAAGTAATCTAAAAGGCAGGAAGTCAAGTTGGGTTAGTTTTGGAGTCAAATAACTAGGTATGCAAGGCATACTCTATTTTACACTCTTTGGCATGAAATCGTACAATTGTTCCATCAAGCAAGTTTTCGAGGTTATCCTATAACAAAGTGATACATAATTTCAGAACATTACACTCCATGTATTCAATGACCTTGTTCCCACTCTCTAACGCATTAGACCACCTCAATACGTGTTTATTATTAAAACTGCGCGTCTATCTTCACTAGAAAATTTTAGGAGTTCTCAATTGGTTCAAGTAAGACCCATGTGTTATTTCAGCTCCTAAACACTTCATCTGTGTGCCAACAAAGACCTAGTGGTGTGATGCAAGAGTTTGGCATACTCAATTGGAAGTGGGAGGTGATGAATATGGACTTCATGACTGGGTTCCCTCTTTCGCGTCATTATCATGATTCGATTTGGGTTGTTATGGATAGGCTGACTAAGTCTGTGCATTTATTATTGCCCGTGCATACATAGATAGATGGTCAATCTGAGAGGACTATTCATATACTAGAGGATATGTTGTGGGCGTGTGCTCTTGATTTCAAGGGTAGTTGGGATGAGCATTTTCCATTGATAGAGTTTTCTTATAACAACAGTTACCATGCTAGTATCAGGATGGCACCATTTTAGGCTTTGTATGGTAGGAAATGTAGGTTACCCATAGGTTGGTTTGAAGTGGATGAAGCTGCCGTGATTGGACCTTATGCAGTGTTTGAGGCTATGGAGAAATTTAAGTTAATTAGACAGAGGTTGAAGACCACTCAGAGTCGTCAATAATCATATACCGATGTGAGGAGAAAAGATCTTGAGTTTAAGGTGGGTCATTTGGTATACTTGGAGATTTTACCCAAGAAAGGGGTGAAGAGGTTTGGTAAAAAGGAAAAGCTTAGTCCCCATTATGTTGGCCCATATAGAGTCTTGATCCGTGTTGGTAAAGTAGCCTATGAGGATGATTTGCATGCGGATTTGTCAATTGTTCATCCTATTTTTCATCTTTCCATGCTTAAAAAACATATTGGTGATTCTGTTGTGGTAGATCCTTCAGAGAGTGTTGATATTCAGAGCAGTGTTTCATTCAATGAGATTTCTGTTGAGATTCTAGACTTTCAGTTCCATAGAATGAGGAATAAAGAACCCTTGGTCAAAGTTTTGTGGCAGACCCAGTCAGTTGAGGGCACTACTTGGGAGGCAGAAGCAGACATGCAAGCCAAGTACCCTTACCTCTTTTTCTCGAGTTCAGATTAATCTGAAGGTATTATTCTTCCTTAATCAGCCCTTCTAATCTAAAGTTTGGCTATATGTATCTGTTCTTGTATGAGTTCTTGCAATTTCTAAGATATTAAAAAGTTTAGAGAAATTTTGAGTCGTTTAGCAAATTGTTTCAGCTACATATACTCTGTTTTTCCTGTGTTCCTAGTCTAACTAGAAATATTCAAGGACGAATGTTTCTAAGGGAGAGATATTGTAAGACCCAACAAATTTTCCTCATAGTCCGAGCCTTAGAGCATGACAAGAAAAGTGTAATTTTGGCCCTAAAAGATTGAGAAGTGACTTCCCAAGTGATTGGTATTTAAACCATATAGAATTTTCTTAAATTTGACATTTTATCATGTGGGTAATTGAATTAGCTTTCCAACGGTACCAATTTCATTGAAATCCTATATCGGGGTGAGAAGTTATGGCCATTTTATCGAGAGTTATCGAAGCCGCCCAGGTGCGACAGATGATCCAACGGACCATCGCTTGGCCCATTGCAACCAAGGAAGTAACTCTCTTTTCTGGCCAAAGTGCGATGACCAAGATGAAAGATCGTCGGGTTTGCGATCGACCGTTGCTGTGACTGTCGCGCTTAGTCAGCGTGGCCTTACCCTTCCCATCGTGTGACAGACCGTCAGACTTGCAATGGACCGTCGGTTTGATCGTTGCATCGAGGCAGTGTGTCCCATTCCTGGCCAACGTGCGATGGATGATCCGACGGACCATCAGACTTACGATGGACCATCGCTCTGATCGTCGCCCCGTTAAGTGTTTTTAACTCGTTTTAACAATGAGCTTTTAGGTATTTCCCTTTTAACCCTCAGATATATTCCAAACGAACTTGATAGCCTCATTATATCCCAAAATATCCAAAGGCTAGGATTTTTCCCTCAAGAGCAAATCTAAAACCCTTCTCCAAGAAATCCAAAAACTCACATAGATTCAACAAATTGAGTTGATATTTGAGTTTCCCAAGTTCAAGGGTTGCAAGAACCCTCTCTCAAGAGTAAGAAGAAGAGTTTAGAGCAAGCTTGTTCATCCAATTTCATAATCTATAGTATGTGGGGTTTTGAACAAGGGTAATCCTTTCACCCTTATGCCCAAAGGATTATTTAAAATACAATTCTCTGTAATTTATGAGATTTTACATGAAATTGATTTGGGATTTTTCACCCATTGATATAGGTTGCAAGATTTTGATGTTTCCCTTGAATTGAGAGTCTAATGGTATGATTTTTTACATGTTTTCTTGAGAAATTGCAGCTGGTTATATACCCCATGATTTTAATCCTTGAGAAGTTAATAGTTGAAATGTTTGAGATATTGAAGTATGTGAGGTTGTTGAGATTTTGAGACAAATTACTAAAATTTTCATATTTCTACATGAGTTATGAATCTATATGCTATCTATTATGCTTTTGATGAGTTTTAACTTGAGATTAAATTATGGGTTACTAAGCCCTACTTGAGACTTGAGATTTTATGAACTCTTGTGCTATAGGCACCCATGATTTGAGTATTTTAATATTATTAAGAAATGTTTTGACCTAATGGTCATTGAGTTTTGAAATCCACTCTACTACATGAGATTATAGATTTGATTATTGGGTTCTTATTGAACCATGATATTATTCTAAATTGGATTTTCATGAGATGAGCGAGATAAACTAAAGGGAGTAGTATCTAGCACCAAGTAGGTAAGTTACTATGGTTTCTTACCCTAAAACTACCTGCCACCATACGTTGGGACTGAGGTCGAGTTTATGATTATTATTAGGCCTAAGGTCGAGTTGATATTGGGCCCGAGGCCAAGTTTGTTTAGTGATCTCTGGACCTAGGTTATACACCTCAAGAGTATGACACCTCTCCCTAACGTAAGGTCTCTTCCTTAGAAGAACAAAACTTTGGACTCCATGTAGCTCGCATGGTTTATGTAGGTTAAGAGAAACTCCCTAAACTCAAGTATTTTTCCATTGAGATAAGCTATTTTCCTTTAAAACTAAAATACTTTCCCTTGATATGAGTATTCTTCCCTAAATCTTGAAATGAAATGCCTTCATGTATGTTCCAAAGTTATATGATTTCGAATTCTAAGTATTTGAGTTCAAAAGAGTTATGAGTTCTTGAGCATTAAAGAAGTTTTACTAACCATGAGACATATGAATGAGTTGAAAGTATTCCTTAAAGTTTCCTTTATCCTATGGGTAATGAGAATAAGAGAAGATTGCCGATTTCAAAGTTAAACTATGATGACTTACGAGATTTGTGTTACATGCTCCATTCTACATGATTCATGAGCATTACATTTTATACTTATTCAAGCCATGTGAGTCATTACTTATTGTATGCATGATTTGATTAAAGAGTATTGATGTTGTTTTATATAAATGTATGCACCCCTACATACTTAGTATATTCCCAATGATGATCCACATATATGTCTATGTGCTACATTGTCTTATAATGTAGGTTCAGGTGCTCAGTCCCAGCCTCGTTAATGACTTTTTAGTACCTCTGTCTACATCCCTATAGTGGTGAGTCCTCATGGTTTGAGGACCTATCATCAGACATTTCAGTATTCGAAAGACTATGTTATTACTTTCAGTTCGTTTCGAGTCAGTTGGGGACCTGTCCCAATGGCTCTCGAGTTCATGGATTAGTAGAGGCTTTGTCAGCCTAGTTTTCAGATTGTTGTTCTATTGAGGTTTCCATTATTGTGATCATTTGGACTAAGCATTTTCTCCGTATTTCCCTTCATATGATATAACTATGCTAGTGTTTGAATTATTTCTTCTTGACTAAATTCAATGTTTTGGACTCAATAGAGACATCAGATTTTCGAAAAGAGATTGTTTTTACAAAATTGACCCTTGGGACCCAATTTGACTAATTTTCAAACCAAAGGCTAAAATGAGATTCAAAAGCCATAAGATCAAACAAACTATGCTACCAACCTGAAATCAACATTCTAGATCTGTTAGCATAGTCCATTTTACCATATGATACACAAAATAACAAATGTTGACCAAAGTCAACTATGAGTCTTTTTAACCTCTAAAACCCACAATCTCGCACAAAATATTTTGGATCACATTAAGAACTTTGCCAACCATCCCCACACCTCAAAAACAACACCTAACAACCATGAAGAGGGGTAAAATAGTCAAAACCCACATAAGGGGGAAAATTCATAGAATCAAGTCCTTGCATCCATAAACCTCATAAAATAATATTGCTTGCTGCACTTTTTGAACTTGAATTTGTGATTGAACTTGACCCATTAGTAGATTACATATTAAAATTATTCTTTATAGTGACGATCTGTGCTTGCAAACTAGTCATTCCATCAACACACAGGATTCCTACAATTTTATTCATAGCACCTCAATTGGACTCACCGGTACACTCTAGATTACTTGTTGCTAACCTGTTTAATAAAAGCAGGAAATCAAAGAAATGGTTTAGAGTGAATATATAAAATCTTAACTTATGTCTGTGCTAAAGCTTCTTGGGCATCACAATGATGAAGATAGCTTGGTAATAATATTTTAAAATGTTCTCATCTTGGGGTAAGACCTCTCCTTATTTTTTATTAAACCCCAAAATTTTATTTCTTAACTTGGATATCTTCCCAAAATGGAAAGAACCTTGCAAATAATACTAAGAAAATTCAGCCCATAAAGCGATAAATTTTGTGGCACATCCTTCATCAGCCTATTTGCTTCCTCTAGTAATAAAATCAAGAACAATGTGTGCCTCACATAATCAAATAAGACTCCCTCTATGATAGTGGTATCAATAATAACCATGAAATTTTAAAGATACACTTGTGGGTCCTCATGTAGTTAACGTGTATACTACAGCTCAACTGCAGTATTATCACCAAATTTTTCTTTTGCCTCTAATCTTCCAATGATTTATAGTTGGAGAATATCGGAGGTTACATTATTGATAAATTGAACTACCACTTTGCTAATTGAAATAGGAGTTGGTGATAGGTTTTCCACCACTTTATCTGCGATTATCATTAGTGATTAATTGATCTATACTTGCAATAAAGATTTCTTCCTTAACCCTTGAGGAAAGAACCTTTTGAGTTCTAGTTGCAATGATATTAGGATTTTTTTAGTTTTAGAATGGTCTTCTTCTCTATCAAAATATTGCATAAACATATAACCTGCAATAACATAGCTAAGGTCAAGTTGTTAACACTTTGTAAAACAAAAATAGTTAAATCCTTACTTGCAAAAACTTTATGTCCATACAATAGTAAAAACTTGTTTCTTTCCAAGCACTCATGCAAGTGTATATGGTTGTAATTATAGTGATTGTAAAAACAATTGGATTTGTTGACCCCTAGTGGAATAAATTGCTGACAAGTAATGACCTACTACTATAGTTATGAGATAAAGTGCTATCTGATTTAAGATTTGGTTGTTATTTGAGCTATTTAATCTTCTAATGCAATAAAAGTAAATATGCATCAAAATTTTAGGAGTTCTTTACAAAGTTACTATGGCCTAGATTTATGGCATTTGCGTACTCCAATCATATTTTATATTATTTTAACATGATTAAGATATCTATTGAATTGTTAAAGGACAAGATTAATAATATGGTCATGGTCTCTTGATCCACTAATCTTCTATTCAAATTAGTATTCTAACTACATTATTGAGCAGGGAATTCAAACTAATCCAAAGAACATCATTTATCTTCCTATATTTGACCCAAGTAGGGTGATTTATATATATCTATGTCCTAGCTACAAAGTCTTTCTTAGAATAACCCTACTCCTCATAACCCATGTTTTATTTCTAATTTTCTTCTCTTGAGTTCCTCTAGAAATTATCCATTTATAGATCACGACGCAATAGCATAATAGCTCAATATTAAGATAACAAAACATAATGGTAGATTCTGAAAATATGATCTATATATAATTTATGATATTCATACTATGGCCATTATCTTAAACGAATGACTTTTATCCACTCATAATTTGACTACAAGCAAAAATTAAAGTAGAAACTATAAAGAATACTAAGCAATGGGCTTGAGCCATAATTCTATGAGAGTTTAGAATTTTAACAAGCTTTGTACTACTAATAATTCATCCTCTACTAAAAATGATCTAGGAGGGATATTTATAATATTTAAAAACACCTAAATGGGACCTTTAAGTCAGATTGAGAAAGTGGGCAGTATTTTCTCGGGCCACAACTAGATCACGATGTTAGGTCGAGTTGGTCACCCTAAAAATCTTATTTTCAAGGTTAAAATTTAAACGGTGTGTATTTTGAAACCCCCCCCCCCCCCCCCCTTTACTTTGGAACTTTCTTTGTGACCTTCTGACTTAGCCTTGAATTTTTCTTTGCAAAACTTAGCCAATTATGTTCCACTTTAGTGTAACACCTCAAAAGTTTATCATGCTTAAACTTAGACCTAGATTATAAAAATAGTTCAACACCAAAGTTTCTATACTAGTAAGACTCATTATATGAGTCATAGGTGAGATCATAAGTCGTGGTATGATTCATGGTACGCTGCCTCAAAATTTTTTAACTCCAGCAATCAAGGTTCATTATATAAGTCATGGAATGGATGTACAATTTATGCAATGACTTCTAATGATGATGACCAAATAGAATATTTCACTCAAGGATCACAAGTTAAAACCATGACCTATAGGTAGATCTCACTAGTAGTGGGATGAGATTGTGCCCCTAAGGAAAACCATAAATTGGAACCATGAGTCAATATGACTTGTTAAATCTTTGTATAGATTATATCGTTGACCCATATCCTTTGAAATAGAAATAGACCAAAAGGTTCTAGGAACCACAAGTCCATGTACGACTCATAGGTTCATGGTACTAGTCATATTAGTGACTAGTGGAATGCAATTTAGTACTTTTAAAAATGGTTTTCCTATGGCAGTTTAATCTTTACCTATTCTTTAAAACCCTATACAACATCGTGTTAATGCTACTTTAGGCGGGATAAACGTAATCAATCAACATATTTCTCATTCCATTGATTAAAATCTTTTAAGTTATCAAAGCAAGTTATCTCAAACATTTCATGAAATATTTAGGGTTCCTATAAAACTCTTGAATTCCCAAGTTCTTAGAAAGGATTATTTAATGCAGGTATGCAATATTTCAATAGGTGATTTCTTTCACCCACATGCCAAAAAGTTTCAGATTTTTAGTTATAATTTTTAATACTATGATTTAGTGTTTATACCTAATTTCTTGAAATTCAATTTCCATAGAAAATTTTATAATTTTCATTATTGATAAAAGTAATTATGCATCATTTTATAGTCCAAATTCAGTTATTATATTTGAAGAACTATTATGCATGATTTGACAAATTATATTCTATTTTCAGTATGACTTTGTATGTTATGAGCACATGATCCCAAAACATAGTAAATTTAGCACGACTAGTTTTCAATATCAATAACTTAGTAAGAAAATTAAAATGGTTCATGCTTTGTTTTTAGTTATCATTTATTACTTATAAGCATTTATATACAGTATAGGGAGAGTATTTAGCATTGAGTAAAATAGAATCCCAAATAACCCAAGTTCCAAAACTGCATACCAACAAAGGTCTATCTTAGTCCATCGATGCTTCAGTTTAGGGGATCTATGTCAATGGAATTATACCTATGGCAAGGAATAGTGTGTCCCCAAGTATGGTGTATAAGACTCTATATTTACCAACATGATTTAAGTCACCATCTACAGAAGTAGTTTTAATATGACTTTGTACATGACCTATAATTTTAGTTAATGAAAATCCTTTATGATTTATGATTTTGTCCTGTCATATAAATACATGATTTTACTTTTGAGTCATTATGCACCAAATTATGCTCTTTTTAGATAAACTATTTAGTCAGCATGTTTCAGTTTTCAACATGTTTATACATAGTATGTATGACTTACAAATTTCATATGCTCAATAAATTTAAAGTTCTAATTACATACCTTTCTTTTGTGTTATATCCTATTATAATATAGGAATTGATGCTCAAAATTATTTGTACAGTTAGTTACTCTCTAATATTAGCTCGTCTATAGTTGTGATGAGTCCTCACATTCGAGGACACTTGATTTTACTTAATATTTATAAGACTAGTATTTCAGTTTTAGTTGTTTAATGTTAGGTGGGGACTTATCCCAGCAACTTGTCAGTTTATTTAAAGGATTTCAGACAGAGTCAGACATTCCAACTTAATGTTTAGTGTAGCTATGATTTCTAAAAACATGCTTATTTTAGTTACTCCAGTTGTTTAGGTAGTCATAAGTTTTTCTTTAGTTGCTGTACAATTATTTCATATGTATGTTTTAGTGTAATTCCAATACCATAGGTTAGCTTAGGACCACTTGGGCTTCAAAGTATCGTATCACTTATAAGGTATATGCATGGTTCATGACAAAATTATTAAAGCATTAGGTTTGAAGTGTCCTAGGGTGCCTGAAAGTTGTATTAAGTGGAGTCTTTTTCGTGGCCTGAAGCATGCCAAACTTATGAGGAAGAGAATATGATACATTTTAAGAAAACTTACCTTTTTATGATCTTTATCATGCCCACAGTATTTGTTCCTTTCTAATTTGTCCTTTACATATGATAGAAAATGCCTTTAACAATAATTAACAGATCGAGGAACAGAAACCAGCCAACACCACCATCACCTATTGACCCCTTAAATGAATTAGTTACATGTGTAGAGTTTCAGGTTGTACGAACAATTCATAACCACTCAAGCTATCTACTAGGCAATTGTCTCAGCTAATTAGAATGGAATTCAGTTATAGCTATGGATAGAGATTTTAAGAGGATTAACCCACCCAAGTTTTTTAGTTAAAATAAGGATGACGATCCATTAGGTTTTATTGATGAGTTAGAAAAGATCACCTAGGTCTGCTGATTACTAGAACTAAGATTTTAGAGTTGGCATCCTATTAGTTAAATAATATGTCTCATTCGTGTTATAACTAGTGGAAGGATGGTCTTTATAAGGGTGCATCTTTTATTGATTGGGATAAGTCTATAATGGCCTTGTTGGGTATATTCTTTCCTCGAGATTTAAGGGATGCAAAGGTTGAGAAGTTCATCAACCTGAATCAAAATTCGATGTCAATTAAGGATCATGCTCTTAAAATTTCTCAATTATCTAAATATACTCTAAAGATGGTTGCTGAGTTGAGGTCTCTAATGATTAAGTTCATTTAAGATGGGTCTAATTTAATGGTAAAGGAGTGGAAAACAAACATGCATATCTCCCAAATTATAACACAACACTAGTAGGTTACCCTATTTAGTAGGGTGTTTCTTCTAGTATTAATGATGTTTAGCACTAGAATCCTTTTATTCACTCACTTCTATCCATAATATAGGGAGTTTACTAGATTTGGTCAATGGTATATTGCAAGTCTTTTCACATGATGTGCATTCTTTATTAGACCAAGGGTCTACTTTATTATTTGTAACTCCATATTCAAATTTGGTGTTAGTTCTAAAAACTTTTAGAGCCCTTTTTAGTTTCCACTCTAGTTAGTGAGTTATTCATTGAAAAAGGGTATATAGATATTTCCCAGTGTTAGTCCTTTTGTAGAGTCACTATAGTTGATTTAATTGAGTTAAAATAATAGATTTTGATGTTGTTTTTCCATGGATTTGTTATATTTATATTATTTCTCAGTCAAAGAACCAGAGTCATATAATTTTCGTCTCTGGTAAGTTTGTCTTAATAGATGGGTGGTCTAACAGTACCTATAGGTAGTTTCACCTCTCACCCTAAGGCCATAAAGATGATCTTTATAGGTTACAATTATCATTTGGTTTTGGTTAAGGACTCTAAGTCCACTACCCTGCCTCTTTAACCACTTTTGATAGCTGGGGGTTTCCATAAATATTTCTTGATGATCTACTAAGAGTCTCTGGTGAGTGAGAAATCAACTTTAGGACAGACATTCTTTTAGATATGCATTATATATTTATTCCCCCTTACAGAATATCTCTAGTTGAGATTAAGAAATTGAATAATCTATTGAAAGACTTTTGGATAAAGGTTTTATAGATCCCATCATTTAACTACTAAGTGCTCCAATCCTTTTTGTGCAAAAGAAAGAAGGTTCTCTCAGAATGTGAATCAATTACCATTTGTTGAACAAGGTCACCACCAATAATAAGTATCTCATCCCTAGGATTTATGACTTTTTTTATCAGCTTTAGAGTGCCAGTTGTTTTGCTATGATTGACCTCAGTCCTGGTTATTATTATCATAGAGTTAAAGACTATTGCATTTCATAGACAACCTTCAGGACGCTGTGTGGTCACTATTAATTTATAGTTATGACTTTTGGACTAATAAATGCTCCTGAAAACTTTTTGGCTTTTATGAACATAGTATTCAAATGGTATTTGGATATGTTCATTATTGTGTTCATAAATGACATCCTTATATACTCTCAAAGTGAAAAGTAGCATGCATATCATTTGAGATTTGTGTCACATACTCTCAGGGACCGTCAGTTGTTGGTTTGTTAAACAAGTACGAGATTTGGTTGAAATATTTTGCATTTATTGGGCATATTATGTCTAATAATGATGTTTACGTAGACTCTCAAAATACTAAGGCAGTAACGAACTAGTCTAGACCTATTTCTCCATCCAACATATGGAGTTTTTTGGGTTTAGGTAGCTACTACAAGAAATTCATTGAGGTTTTCTTGTCTATTATTTCTCTATTATCCAAGTTGACTTTGAATAAGGTTATGTTTTAGTAGTACTAAGCTTGTGAGAAGAGCTTTTAGGAGTTAAAGTCTTGACTCACTTCTTCTCTAATTTTGACATTACTAGAGGGTTCAAACTATTTCATAGTTTTTTTGTAGTACTTCAAAAGTTGGCCATAGGTGTGTGTTAATACCACATGATAAGGTTATAGCTCATACTTCTAGACAACTTAAGGTTCATGAGAAGAATTACTTAACTCGTGATCTGGATTTAGTAGTGGTATTCTTTGCCTTAAAAATTTGGATACACTATTGGTGTTCAAGTTGATGTGTTCCTAAATCAAAAGTGTATTTAGTTCATATTCAGTCAGAGAGATTTGAATCTTTGGAAAAGGAAGTGGCTTGACCTTCTCAACAGTTATGACATGTGTGTCTAGGCAAGGCCAATATAGTGGTTGATTCCCTTAGCAAGTTGTCCATGGGTAAATCATAATTAGAAAGAAAGGAATTAATTAGCTAAGGATATTCACAGGCTTTCTCAACTAGGGTTTCACATTGCATACTTGGTAGATAGTAGTATAATTATTCAAATTGGTTTGGAACTTCTTTTTTGATAGAATTTAAGACAAAGAAAGGTAATGAACCTATTTTGAATAAGTTAAAAAAATCTATCCTCAAATAGAAAGTGGAGGTTTTCTCCTAAGGGGAAAATGGTGTTCTTCATTATCAAGGTCATTTGTGGTTCTAGATGTGGATGATTTGACACATATATATATTATTAGAGGCTTATGTCTCTCATTGTTCTACTTATTCAAGTTCCAAAAAATATACCATGAACTATAGGAAGTCTACTGGTCTGGTTATGCAAATTTGTGGAAAAGTATCCTAATTGCTAGTAGGAGAAAGTAGAGCATCAGAGATCAAGAGGTATGATGCAGGACATATCAATTATTACTTGGAAATGGGAGATAATTAGTATTGACTTTATAATAGGCTTACCTCGTGCTTGGTGATAGCACGATTCCATATAGGGTATTATAGACCAAATGACTCAATCAACTCACTTCTTACCAATTAAGAGTATCGATTCAGTAGAGGACTATACCAATCCTTACATATATGAGTTAGTCAGATTGCATGGACTTCTCTTGGCTATCATTTCAAATAGGGGCACTTAGTTTAATTTTTTATTTTAGAAGTCCTTTCAGAAGTTTTTTGGTACCTAGATGGATCTCAATACAATATTTGATCCTAGAAAAAATGGTCACTCTGACAGAGTAACCATTCAGACTTTAGAGGATATATTGAGAGATTGCATAATAGACTCCAAAGGTAATTGGGATAATCACTTACCTCGTATAGAGTTTGTCTATAATAATAATTTTTATTCTAGTATCTAGATGGCCCTTTGAGGCACTTTATGATTGGAGGTATAGATCTCTTATTAGCTGGTTTAAGTAGGTAAAGTTATGTTGATAGGACCAAATTCAATTCATAAGGTTATGGTAAAGGTTTAGATTATTAGAGAGAGGTTGAAAACTTCTTAGTGTCATAAAAAATTTGATGTAGATGTGAGGAGGAGAGAGCTTGAGTTTTCAATTTATGATTAGGTGTTTCTAAAGTATTGCCCATGAAACCATAAGTGATCCCAAGATAACCTATGATACTGGCATAATGTGTGAGCAATTGAATGTGAACATGAATAACAGCTAAAATTACTGAGCGGAAGCTTCATCATGAATAAAGATTTACAACTACTTTAATTTGGAAAAAATAAGAATTGGAAAAATATATAACAACTCTGACTGATTATCTTTGAAGTCTCTACTAATACATACTATAGCTAGCTAGGACATGACTCCTTCTATCCCTAGATAATATATAAGAATAAAAACGAAATACTGGAACTGCAAACAAACTTAAGTCCTCAAATAAAGATAACTCATCACCTATTGGCTAGAAGTTGTGATCTCCTGACTATGATCCTGATAGTAAGGACTTGAATCTACATCACATGAAAATATAGGTAGAAGAGACATGTGATCAGTACATTTGAATATATTGAGTATATGAGATATGCATTAGTTATGAAAACACTTATAACAAGCTTTATAACTGAGGACATATACTATTTACTAAAATATGCATTTAAAACATGTCAGTATGTAAAATTGTGAGGAATGGCGAATTCTCTGAATCATAAGCTAAAATATTTCTAAGAACTAGAAAGTTGTAGAAGCTTAAATATTTCATATGATTTTAAAACTAATGTTGAACATGTTGCAAAGCTAACCTAATACAAGTAATAGAACTATAGTACAATGGTACCATATAAAATACACATAAATTAAAATGCAATGATATATGAAAATTCATAATAGAGAAGCAAGTAAACTAAACTGAGGTTCATGTACAACTACTAACTCTAAAACTGTTGGATAAAAACTATTGCAATGACCAAGTAAATAAACATGTTACTGATCAATATTATAACGAATAAACTAAACACAAGGTCATGCGATAATTGAGTTTGAACTGTGGGAGTTACTATTAAACAATATATATAACCATTTGAACTAAACATGGTGTTTGGTGTATAATCCCCATCGAAAAGGGCCCAATATATCTTGCTAGGGTATAAAGGTTGATCTGACGTGGTACCACTAAACTGATGTCCAAAAAGGACTAAGATATAAAGCCTAGCCTAAAAAGTGAAACTTTAAAACCTATTGTGTCACCGTAGTTCTAGAACTTGGGGACTTCTACTAAAGGTCTCCACCTAACTGACGAGTTAGCAGTCATTCCTACATCTACTTGGTGCTGAGTACTATTCCCAACAAAATATAAGCTGATATACTAAATAGCTAGATAATACTAAAATTCTTAGACTATAATATATGTGTTCTTTATCTAAAAACATTAAATCATGTAAACCTGAATATTGAGTGTACAACAAACAATGCATGAAATCCTAAGTCATTGGATATTCACAACCCGCCATCTCTGAAGACTACAACTACTAAAAACAAAAATTATATAATTTGAGTAGAATGTGATTATGTAACATGAGTCTTTATCATGAACTATTCAATATATTAATGGTCATGAATCACAAGTATACAATGAATACTAAATTTCATGGGAAGACATGGCATGTGAAACCAATATAGATTAAAATCCATTAAATCATGCACAATTTATTTTAAAAGAGGTTGAATTCTATAAAAACATGTATAATTCTTCATGCATTAAGATAATTAAGTTAAATACATGAAACATCCATAATAACTCTGAATGAGAACCATAATAATAAAATAACATGAAGGAATTTAATTTTAAGAATTTGGTATAGTTGGGTGTGAAACCTAGATTATGAGTTCGTAAAATTCATAACTGAAATTCATATTTTGAAACTAGGTTTTGGGCATAAGGGTGAAACAATATCTTATTGAATACTCACGTACCTGATTACTTTTGAATCTTGAATTAAATTTTGGAGGATTAGAGCTTGAAAGTGAAGAACCCTAGTTTATTGCTTTAGGAGAAGAAAGGTCACTTGTTTCTCATGTTTCTCTGAGTATTTGCATGCATTTGAAGTGAATAAGGAATTAAGAGTATTCTATTCTTTATATTAAGCCATAGGATATCTTAAACGACATAGTTTAGAAGGCTAAAATTTGGGAAAAAACCATAATACCTCTCTTGTGTGTTGCTAAAAATATCTAGCTTTTACTTTAGATGGGCCCTCCCATAATCATGAGCCTAGCCATGATTGGGGTATTGAATCATGGTTTTTAGGAGGGGTTTTCATATCTTTGGACTACATCATATGAGCACATCACATGATCTTCAATGTATGGGTCATCAAATCTGATAGCTTAACAGTGTTTTAGTAAAATGGCCATAACATTTTACTCCAAAAGCAGATTAATGAGAAAGGTGAATGCACTGGAAACAAGACTCAAATAAATTTAACTTGGTGGGTATTATAATCCAAAAGTCCTCATAATATAAGAGTAATAGACATTTGAAGTTGACTATAGAAAGATCAACACAAGAAATCAATTAATAAGGAAGGTTTCAACTTGTCTATGAGCTAGGAGTTACTCATTGCCTTAATTTATGTCTAAATTACTTCTCACACTACCAAATCAATAACTTTGTTTCAATATATGATTGATGGATGTTTCTATTCTTAGCTTGTATTTTATGGTGTTACTTATACATTTTTGTAAATTGAGGAATAATAAAGTCGCTTTAGTGAATTTCCTATGGAGAAAGCAGTTGGTTGAGGGATCTACTTGAGAAGAAGTAGCAGAAATGATGGTCAAGTACCCTCACATTTTTACTCTTTACCAAAATAGTTTGAGACAATAGTTTTCTTTCTATAGTTGCATCAATTTTATGTCCTTATTATTTATTCATGAATTCTCAGTATACATGTATACTCTATGAGTATTAATTGAGTTTTACTCTCAGTCAGATCAGTTGTCATGTTAGTAATTCAGTTTCATGCTAGTGGGTCTTTTCTTATTCAAACAACTTAGCTCTATACTTTATTTGAGGAAGAATGGTCCTAAGGGGGATATATTGCAACACCAAAAGAGTTTCCCATGGTTAAACAAAGACATAGATAAAAAATTAGAAGAAAACCTAAGTTTCTAAATCATTCAAACTCACTATACGGGTCTTATAATGAGACCCAAGTTATGGTATAACTCGTGGTAGGTTGCATAGAAATTTTCCAAATCTAGTAACCATGCCTCATTATATGAGATGTGGAATAAATCTATGAGTCATAAAGTGACTAGTACTAATGAAGAATAGAGAGTAAACATTTTTCTCTCAAGTATTACG
This sequence comes from Capsicum annuum, assembly GCF_002878395.1. NCBI lineage: Eukaryota > Viridiplantae > Streptophyta > Magnoliopsida > Solanales > Solanaceae > Capsicum > Capsicum annuum. Next base: position 80,820,305 of record NC_061122.1, read on the forward strand.
AGTTCAAACCATGAATCATATATAGATCTCATGAGTCATGTGGGATGAGATTGTGCTCCTAAGAAGAACTTAAATCCGGAACCATGAATCAATGTATGACTTGTAGGATCTTTCTATGGATCATACTATTGACCAATACACTTTGAAACAAAAATAGACCGAAAGGTCCCCAAGAGCCTCAAATTCATGTACAACTCATAGGTCATAGTATGAGTCATACTGGTGACTTATGGGATGCGCTTCAACAATTTTAAAATGGCTTTCCAGGGGAAGTTTGGTCTTCAACTATTCTTTAAGACACTATAGTACATCGATTAAGGCTCCTTTAGGTAGGATTAAAGGTAATCAGTTGACCTATTCCTCATTCCATCAAATAACTTCTAAATCTGAGGAGAAAGTCCGCTCAAACCTCTCAAGAAAAAGTTGTGTTCCCCTTCAAACTATTGAATCCTCACAGTCTAGGTATGTGGGATTTCAATAGGTTTTCTTTCACCCTCATGCGTAAAGTTATAATTTTTCAGTTATAATTTAAAAGACTCTATAATTTAAGGTTCATACTCAATTATTATTTCACTTGAAATTCACTTTCCATATGATATTTATTTATTTTGATGATATAAGTAATTACGCATGATTTAGTATCCCCTATCCAGTTATTATGATTGAACAACCAATATGCATGATCTAATAGATTTCAATCTATTTTTAGTATAACTTGGTATGTTGTGAGTATATGATCCTAAAACTCAATAAATTTAGCAAGTCTAGTTTTCAGATTAAACCTCAGTTAAATAGAAATCAAACTAATTAATGCTTTATTTTTAGATATCATTTATTACCTATGAGTATATATATTATTATAGTTTGGGGTGTAGTATTTAGCACCAAGAAAACTTGGAGTCTGGATAACCTGAGTTCTAGGACTACATACCATAGTAGGTCTATCTTAGACCTTAAGGCATTATTTTAGTGGATCCATGTCAGCCATGACTTTATACCCCGGTAATGTATAGTGTATCCCCCTAACAAGGTGTTTAAGTTGGATTCTATGATTGCTTATATGGTTTATGTTGATTAAGTAAATGTCCCACAAATTAGTTTTAATATGACTTTATACATGGCCCATAGTTTCAACTAAATAGAAATCCTTCATAATTTACAGTTTTGAGCCATTATATCAATACATGATTTTACTTTTGGTCATTTTGCACCAGATTATACTCATTTTAGATAAATTTTTTAGTCATCATGATTCTAGTTTTCATCATTTGTATACATAATGTTTATGACTTACTTATATTACATGCTCCGTACAAGTCAAGTACTAACTACATACCTTTTTTTTCACTATATCCTATTATGATAAAGGTTCTGTTTCTCAAACTCAGTCACATAGTTAGTCATTGTAATACCCCTAATATTCTAAGCTCGATTCATCTTTTTGTTGCATACTTACGGGGTCCAAGGCTTGAAAAATTCACTAAGTTTTGAAGACTTAGCCATTTTAAAGACCCCTAAACTTCAATGATTTTTATTTTGGTCTTCCCAAACTTAAGACATAGATTTTTGAGTTGAAATATGTTTGGGCTGGTTAAAGGTATGACTCGAGGAAGTTTTAGAATTTTTGAACGGGCGTAGGGGTGTGTTTGAAAAACAAAAATAGTAGCCCCACCGGGATAGGCCCTCGGCGTTCGATTTAGTCCATTGGGATAAAGCCCGTGGCACGCGGTCTAGTCCGCCGGATTGGATCCCATGGCATAGGGCTTACCTTGCTGGTCTAGAGACTGTAGCGCACCCATGTTGTTTTGTCCAACCCCTTGGCCTTTAAGATAAGGGGCATTTTAGTCATTTTCCCTCAACCCAACCCATCATTAGCATAATTTGGGGCTTCCAAAAGGGCATTATTTTTCTATTTCACTCAAATTGCTTACAAGAAAAACCCTCCTTCTTCCATAAGAACAAATTCAAGCTTTATTCTCAAGAAATCAAGAGTTCGAGATTCTCAATCCAAGAAATCTTCAAGAATTTAGTTGTTAAGGTATGTGCGGTATTTACCCATGGATTCATTTCACCCATAGAGCCCAAAAACCTTTCTTTCAATTACAAATTTGAATTTCCCCTATTATCAAATTGCATTTGTTTAATATGAGTTTAATTCATGCTTTTCCCTAGTAAATTGAACTAAATTCATGTCCTTACATGGTTCCATGTAAATTAGGTCATGTAATGCTTTGGATTTCAATTCCTTATGTATATTTTTATTGTATCCATGTATTTATTAGTTTAAAATATGTAGGCATGTTGTTTTCCCATGATTTAAACCTTCCCATGTTCAAGTTCATGTACTTCAGTAATTATTGAAATTTAGAACCTTTGGGTCTCTGAATTTTGATTTGCTATTTCTGTTTAAATGTAGTTTTCATATTTTTTAAATCATTTAGTGTTGTAGGGTTATGAACTCTCGATAACTATGTGTCTTTAATTGATTTTTGAATTCAAGCAATGAGTCAGTAAGACCATTGTTTTAATATCATACTCAAATGTCATGTTCATGTTGAGCACTTACAAGTAGAGTACCATGTCATTATTAATGATTAGTAATACCTGTGTCGTTCAGTTGGGAGTAACACTTTGAATCGAGTGAACATAGATATAGTGTCTCCCCCATCAGTTGGGCATAAGGTTTTAGCAGCATTCCCTATGTTCCAAAACTACGACGCCACCGTAGATTATAAGGGGTCCCCTATTAGTTAGGCATGACACCTTCGTCCTTTGGGATATCAGCCTTGTAGGTCGACATCGTCAGCCATGTTTTGGTACCCCTGGCAGGGTACTAGCACCCTTCTACTAGGGTAACAGGTTAGACCCCATAGCTTATATTGGGGCAGGTCAGTCATAGCTAGCTCCCACAATCTTAGTACAGTATTCAGCATATTTCAGATTAGGTTTGCTTGACCAAGTGTATAGATTTTTAGTTATTCAGTTATACCACTTTCAGTCATTCATATTATAGATTATCTCAATATCAAATTTATGCTTGGTATTGCATTCATAGATACTACATGTTTATGTATCCATGTTCAGTTATCTCATGCATTTTAGATAGTCCTTACCTTACGTACCAGTAGATTCAAAGTACTGATCGCATACTTTTCTTTGCGATATGTGGTATTATAATATAGGTTTGGATGTGCAGTTTTTAGTTGCTCTTAGACAGCTCAGCGTTAGTCATCAGCAATAGTGGTGAGTCCTCATCCATCAAGGACATGATTTGTTTCTTTTAGTTACTTCAATGCTTTCTTATGTTTAGTTAGTCGAAGTTAGTTGGGGGTCTGTCCAATCAACTCCTTATTATGTTCAAAGGCTTTTAGATAATCATTTAGACGGACAGTCAGACATTTCAGTGTGTTCAGTTGCTTTTAGATAGACAGTTGATTTCTAGTATTCTATCAGATATTTTAGACATGTCCTGATTCGTATTTTAGTATCTAATTTTATAGTATCTTATGAGCTTACCTTCCACGTATGTATTGTATGACTATTTTGTTTAGTATTCACAACAGGTACCAGCTCATAGGTTATTTTGTGTTAACTTATGGTTGTAAGCACCATTTTCATGACCAAGGGGTAGCCTCGGGTCATGACAAAACTTGGTATCAGAGACTTTAGTTTTAAAATGTCCTACGGAGTCTGAAAGCCACATTGAGTAGAGTCTTGTGCATGGGTGTTCAGCTCACCACACTAATGGACAAGAGGCTATGAAATATTTTAGCAAAGTTTCCCTTCTTTAAGTATTCATGTCGTGCAAAATAGCATGATCTCTATTTAAACTCTCTTTCTAACTCATCTTTCTTTCCATTTATAGGCAATGCCTTCTAAAAAACAATGGAAGAAGGAATGGGGATCAGCCCATACCACAGCCTGTTTAGGAAGACCCCTAAACTACCATGTTTCTCATGATGAGTTCAGGGGTGCTTTTACGGCCTTAGCCCATTTTGTAGATGCTTAGAATAACCAGCAAGCTATTGCCCTAGCCAATCTAGTGGAAAATACAACTGTAGTTAGGATTCAGGATTTCACTTAGATGAATCCCCCTCTATTTTTGTATCCAAGTAAGAGGAGGATCCATAGGAGCTTATGGATATGGTGTAAAGGTGACTGATATCATAGGCGTCACATAGAGTGAAAGTGTAATGTTGGCTGTATATTAGTTGTAGGATGTATCTCACACCTGTTTTAAGCAGTGGAAAGAGGACCAAGATATTGATGTAGGGCTAGTAAAGTGGGATGAGTTTGCCTCAACCTTCTTAGACAGGTTTTTTCTCTAGAGTTAAGAAAAGCTAAGGTTTAGGAGTTCATTAATTTGAAGCAGGGTAACATGAGCATGAAGGAGCAGTCTCTTGAGTTCACTCAGTTAGTGAGATATGCTCCTTCTATAGTGGTGGATAACAAGTCTAGAATGAGTAATTTTGTGTCTGGTGTATCTAATAGTATGGTTAAGGAGTGTAGGACCGCCATGTTTATTAAGAAGATGAACTTATCTAAACTTATGGTTCGTGCTCAGCAGATCAAGGAGAGAGAGAGAGAACAAGTGGTCCAGAATAGGTAGTTTCAACTTTTATCATACAAGGTCTAAACGTGTAACCATTCTCAGTTCCATCAAAAATTTCCAGCCCCCCCTCGATCTTCAGCTAGTGTGCCAGTGCCTAAGTTTAGGCAAGACGGTTGGGATAGGCGCCAGGCTCCAAGTCCCCGGGTAGTGTGAACAATAGTCGTACTAATTTGCTCTGTAGGAAATGTGGTAAGAATTATCCAGGTGAATGCAGGGCTGGCAGTGATATGTATTTTAGATGTGACAAGCCAGGATACAAGATTAGAGAGTGCTAGGTAGGGATGTAGAAGGGCAAAAGTGATCGCCAGCAGGGCCAGAATACTTCTTCAATAGCACCAATGGGTCACCCAACTTAGCAGGGTGCTACTTCCAGTGCCACCATTAGGCATCATTAGAACAGGTTGTATGCACTCCAGGCTCTACATGATCAGGAAAGTTCTACTAATTTGGTTACGGGTACGTTACAGGTTTTCCATCTTCATATTTATGATTGCTAGATCTTGGAGCTTCACTTTATTTTGTGACTCCTTATATAGCCATAAATTTTGGAGTCGGTCCTAAAACATTAGCGGAGCCTTTCTTAGTGTCTAACCTAGTGGGTAAATCTATTATAGCTAGACGGGCATACAGAAATTACCCGATCATAGTATCTCAGAAAATCACCTCAGTTGACCTTGTGGAGTTAGAGATGACTAATTTTGATGTCATTATCAACATAGATTTGCTTCACTCAATCTATCCCTCAGTTGATTGTAGAAATAATGTCATTCAATTTCAGTTTCCTAATGAACCAATCATCGAATGAAGGGGTAGTACTTCAGTGCTTAGGGGTCAGATTAGTTCATATCTTAAAGCAAGAAAGATGATATCTAAGGGGTGTGCTTACTATCTTGTCTGAGTCAATGACTTAACTACTGAGACTCTGAGTCTTTAGTAAATTCCTGTAGTAAATGAATTTTAAGATGTGTTCCCTAAAGATCCTCTCGAAGTCCCTCATAAAAGAGAAATTGACTTCGAAATAAATCTCCTTCCATATACCTAGTCTATCTCTATTCCACCGTACAGAATAGCTCCAACTGAGCTTAAGGAGTTGAAAGAATAGCTAAGAGAACTCTTAGATAAGGGTTTCATCAGTCTGAGTATTTCTCTCCAGTCTTGTTCGTGCATAAGAAAGATGGTTCTCTCAGAATGTGCATCGACAACCATCAGATGAACAAAGTCACAATCAAGAATAAGTATTCACTCCCTAAAATTAAGGACTTGTTCAACCAACTTCATGGTGCCAGTTATTTCTCTAAGATAGACCTCAGATCCGGCTATTATCAGCTTAGATTCAGAGAATTTGACATTCTAAAGATAGCTTTTAAAACTCGGTATGGTCACTTTAAATTCCTAGTTATATTTTTTGGACTAATGAATGCCCCTGTAGCTTTCATGGACTTATTAATGGGGTTTTCAAATAGTACTTAGACATGTTCATCATATTCTTCATTAATCATATCCTTGTCTATTTTCGTAGTGAGAATGATCATGCAGACCATCTGAGAATTATGTTGCATACCTTTAGAGCTCATCAATTGTATGCCAAATTTAGTAAGTGTGAATTTTGGATGATATCAGTAGCCTTTCTTAGCCATATTGTTTCCAGTGATGGAATTAGAGTTGACCATCAAATGATTGAAGCTGTGAGAAACTAGCCCAGCCCTATCTCTCCATCAGCTATCAGGAGTTTCTTGAACACATCTTAGATGGAATTAGAGTTGACCCTCTTTAAAATCTTTCGAAGTAGCTGGAGGTCCATCGATACCCCTAGATCATTTCCAGTCTTCATACCACAATATAGCCTCCCCTTTGAATCTATATGCTGCTAGCTCAGCTGTCTTTTTACCCAACATATCTATGCTATCTAAAACCCTTTGGATTTGATCAATAAAGTTCTATGGGTCTTCAGTAAGATCTGATCTGATGAATATGGGAGGATCCAATTTAAGAAAATCCTGCGTCCGTAGGCTAGCTGCCCTAACTGTACCACTACAACTCGTGGTTGGAATGGCTGGTCCTTGAGCTTGTCCAGCAACTATACGAGCCAATAATTGTACCACATTCCTTAGATCTTGGTCAGTAGCATTAATAGGTGGTTCTGAAGATGCGGTTCTTCTCCTTCTTAGCTCTTATGGAGAGGGGGGAGTAGAAGAAGTCTGGGATACAAACTCAGCTTAAGCCACTCTTTGATTAGCTTGTCTAGGTGGTGATTTGCTGGTCCCTTCTCTGGCAACCACATCCTTTTGCTTACTTGTATTCTTACTCCTTCTTGTAACCAGCATCTTTACTATAATAAGAGGAAAAAAATAGGTTCAATGGTTAAATATGACTTCACCTACAATATGGGCTTTATTGGATGATCTAAGATATGAAGAAAAAGAGACAACCCCTAAATACCCATAACATATACATACAAAAAAGTCCACAAAACAGTCCCAAATCCCTTTTATTATAGCAAAAAATTATTTAACTCATCATCTCTTGAGTTCTCAATAACAAGACATCCATAATCCCTTTAAAATTTATATATAAGAAAAACAAAATGGAGCAGTCACCTTACCTCAATTCAGCAACTTATTCTTTTAATTGATCTCTTCAAAAGCTTGAACTTTCCTTCACACTTAAACCAAAGAAGAAGAAAAAAAGTTCCTCAATAACAAGGAAATATGAACAAATAGCTTATTATATAATCAGCCATATACTTATAGTCAAACACTTATAACTTGTTTTCCTAATCCTCCATGAGATAATTAAACAAAACCTTAAGTGTTTTTCACTTACCTTGGGCTGCAAAGGTGAGGGTTTCTTCAAGAACCCTAGAAGGAAAAATAGGGTTGCTGTTCTTGTTGTTTTAGAGAGAGTAGAGAGATTTCCTGAAATATACTCCTTTTTGTGACATAAAAGTGAAGTAAAATGACCAGCAACTTGGCCTTTTAAAGGCCCTATCTTGTCCACCTCCTTAGCTGCATTTTGGACCATAAAATTGGTCAAATTGGTCCAAGTAGGTGATGCACCTACTTAAGGGTTCAAGCTGCATGAATTTTTAAAGTAGGTGATGCACCTACTTAAGGGTTCAAGTTGCACAAATTTTCAAAGTAGGTGATGCACCTACTTACTTAAATTCTTATTTTGGCCTTAAATAACTTGGGCCTTTGGCAGATTGGTGTGTTGGGCCACTTATCCATTTTCCTTATCTTTTGTTCAACTTGGCCCAAATGAGTATATTAGCATAGACACAAATCTGATCCATATCCATGGGTCCATTAATTTGGTCCAAACAACTTAAGTAGGTGACTCACCTACCAGCTTAAATAAGTCAAGCAAGCACCTCAATATTTTGCTCCATTTTCATCTCCTAATCCTTTTAATCTAACCTTTAATATATACACACTTGGTCACTTTAAACTTTAGATTCAAATACTAGCTTACGATTCCAAGTTTAAATAGTTATCTTAATGTTAACTTAGTTGCATCACATTAAACTGTACGGGCAGCATCTATAATTCCATCTATACCATTAATACTTGCATAACAATTCTCATACGTTATATATCAAAAGGCTATACCAAGTTTCATATAATTAGAACAAGTACAAGCAAAATACGGGATGTTACACCCATCCCCCTTAGGAACATTCGTCCTTGAATATTAGCATAACTATCCAACCAAAACAAGTTCAAGCCTAAGTTTAATACCCCTATTATAACACAGTACTTATGACTTACACTTACTTGTTATTTCTCCAATTCAGAATCTTGGACTTTCTCTTTGTATTTAAAAAATAGGGGTACTTAGATTTCATCGCTTCTTCCACTTCTCATGTTATCTCTTCTACTTGTTGGATCCTCTAAAGCACTTTTACAAAAGTTATTTCTTTATTCCTTAACTTCTTCACTTGTCGATCTAGAATAACAATAGGTATTTCTTCATAGGTGAGATCTTTCATAACTTTTACATCTTCAGTAAGAGTAATATGAGATGGATCACCCATGCACTTTCGAAGCATTGAGATGTGAAATACTGGATGAACTGTTTAGAGCTCTTGGGGTAGCTCTAATTCATAAGCTACTTGGCCAAACCTCCGGGTAATCTTGTATAGGCCTATATAACGTGGACTTAATTTTTCTTTCTTACCAAATCTCATAATCCCTTTTATTGGTGACACCTTCAAGAATACCCAATCACCTATAACAAACTCTAGCCCCCTCCTTCTAACATCTACATATGACTTGTGTCAACTTTGGGCTGTTTCTAGCCGCTGTTGGATCACTTTAACCTTTTCCATAGCTTGATGAACAAGATCTGGCCCGAACAAGGCAATTTTACCCGCTTCAAAGCATCTAATTGGTGATCTACACTTTCTTCCATACAAAGCTTCATACGGTGCTATTTTGATACTTGAATGACAGCTATTATTGTAGGTGAACTCGGTGAGAGGTAAATTGTAGGTGAACTCGGTGAGAGGTAAACGATCATCCCAACTACCTTTAAAGTCTAATACAAAAGCTCATAGCATATCTTCAAGTGTTTGAATGGTACATTTTGCTTATCCATATGTTTAAGGGTGAAAAGTTGTAGTTAGGTTCACTTGTGTTCCTAGATTTCTCTGAAAAGACTTCCAAAATTTTTTCATAAATTGAGCTCCTCCATCTGATATAATAGAGATTGGAACTTCGTGTAGCTAAACTATCTCTTTAATATATAATTTGGTATATTCTTCAACTGTGTAAGTGGTCCTAACCGGTAGAAAGTGTGCTATTTGGTAAGCCTATCAACTATCACCCATATGGACTCAAACCTTTGAGATGTACGAGGTAAATCAGTGACAAAATCCATGTTGATCATATCCCACTTCCAGATTGGAAGATCTATACATTGCATATAACCCCCGGGCTTTTGGTCCTCTACTTTAACTCTTTGACAGTTTGGACATTCGACTACAAATTCTGCAATGTTCCTCTTCATGTTACTCCACCAATATATTTTTTTCAAATCTCGATACATCTTAATTGACCCTGGATGGATGGAATACCTCGAATGATGTGCCTCTGTTATAATCCTCTTTCTTAGCCCGTCTACATTAGGCACACATAATCTATTTTGGCACTGAAGTACTCTTTCTCGTGTAAGCTCAAATGCTATAGTCGTACCACATTGTACATTCTCCTTAAGCTGTAATAAAATTGGATCTACATATTGCTTCTCTTTCACTTCAGCTACTAATGAAGATTCTACTGCATTATGCACAATAAGCCCCTTATCTGGAGTTTCAAAAAGGCGAACCCCCAAATTAGCTAGTTGGTGGAGGATCTTTAATCATCCCTTTGCGTTCTACAGACGCCATCATAGCCATACGACTTAGCGCATCATCTACCACATTTTCTTTCCCTGGATCATAAAAGATATCAATACACATTTATTTTTAATAGTCACCTTATTCAGTTGCCGGTAGTCAATAAACATTCTCAATGAACCATCTTTCTTATGCACAAATAACACTGGTGCGGCCAAGGGGGCATACTAGGCCTTATGAATCCTTTCTCTAGCAAGTCTTTCAATTGCTCTTTCAATTATCGTAATTCTGCAGAGCCATTCATACGGAGGAACTGAGATTGGTTGGGTGCCTGGAATCACATCAATACCAAACTCCACTTCTCATTCAGGAGGAAAACCTGGAAGGTCTTCAGGAAATTCATTTACCATCAAAATAGTTTGAAGAGTTGGTGGCTCCGTATCTATATCCTTCACTCTAACTAGATGATATATGCAACCTTTGGAAATCATTCTTTTTGCCTTAAAATAAGAAATAAATTTACCTCTTGGCACACCAATATTACCTCTCCATTCAAGGACTGCCTCCTTTGGAAAATGGAAATACACCCTTTTAGTTCGGCAATCTACTATGGCATAACAAGACGCCAACCAGTCCATACCCATTATAACATCAAAATCTACCATTCCCAGCTCAACAAGATCAACCATCGTATCGCGACCGCAAATAGTTATAATACAATTTTGATAAACCCTTCTAGCTATAATAGGTTCACCAATCAGAGTAGATACTTCAAATGGCTTAACTAGTAATTCTGGTATTCTTTTGAACTTTCCATAAACCAATGGAGTGACATATGATATTGTGGAACCCGGATCAACTAATGCATATACATCATGTGAAAAGATGGACAATGTACCTGTAACCACGTCTGGAGAAGCCTCTGAATTTTGTCGATCCGCTAAAGCATATGTATAATTTTGAACTTCACTAGAGCTAGCTACACCTTTAACATCTCTACCAAGACCCATAGGCTTTACCCCTCTACCTGAATAAGGCACCAATGATGATGATGCAACGACTGATCCAGTAGGTCGTGTCATACCACCTATGGCCCTTTGAGGGCATTGTCTCATCATATGTCCTGACGCACCACACTAAAAGCAAGCATTTGTTCCGAATCGGCATGCACCTAAATGAAACTTTCCATATTGCTTACATGGCTGTCGAGGAGGCCATAATTAGTTTATACTCCCTTTCTCTTGATACCCCGTTATCCGTGAACTTTGACTCTCAATTCTCTACCCAAACTGGTTGCCTTTAGACCCTTGAAACTATGGTAAAGCACTAGCTGTAGAATAAGAAGATAATGGCCAAGATGGTCTATTAGAAAACTGAGGCCTAAACTCTCCTTGGGATGCCATAAACTGCCCCATAGATCTAGCCCTTTTGGATTATTATGGATAAAGTGCTTGCCAATTTGGGTATATCTCCTCTCTTTAATTTCATGAGTAGCTAAATCAATATCTTAGGGTTATGTTTGATTAGATAGTAGATTATGTGTGGGTGTTGATTGTTAGCCCAAATAATTAGTTAATAGTGATGGGTTTTGCTTTTACTCTATGGTTGAATTGAGAATTATTGGTAAAAACCCCAATTGCCTCAGATCCCATATCATTCTTGAAAGAGGGATAAGGGTGAATTTGCAGCCAATAATATGCTGACTCCAAGAATGCTCGCGTGCCTTGTTAACCCAAATAACCAACCCACTTTGTATCATGACATTTCTTTTAGAAGAGAAGTGATTGCAAACAACACCTTGAATTGGCTTCTTTGTTAGCACTATCTTAGAAATAAGGGTGTTAGTTAAATTGGCTATGTTCATAAGCATTATCTTAGAAATAAGGATGCTAAGTCTTAGGTCACGATTGGTAATATTGTCACACTTATGAGGTATTTGAAAGAATCCATGAGTGAAATTTATGTTTTATCGAAAGGTTAACACTAATACCCTAAATTGATCCTACCCAAAACCCTTATCAAAAACTTGGACTAACTCTTGATTAACCATGCATGAACACTACATAGGAGAACATAAACCAAAGATCCATCTTGATTTGATAAACTTAAAAATTACTTGAGCTTATATCAGTGTGATTCTATTTGACATTTTTAATGTCTCATTATGTCAAGTCAATGATAAATTATGTTACAATACTTTTGTTGTCGATTCTTTTAATAATATTCTCTTATTATATAAGAGAGAGTTGAGCTAAAGCTACTCTCCATACAACAACAACAACAACAAACATTCGAACCCCCTAATTTACTTTCATGTTTTATTTTAGTTTCGCATTAGGGTTAACACATAGTTAACTCTTAATACAGTAAGTGTTTAAATCTAGCTTACACTCCTCAAGGATTCAATCTGGACTCATCTTGGGTATATATTGACAACGGCCACCATGTATAAAATGTTGGTGTATGTTGAGAGTTATCAGTGGTATCGGTAGCAACTGGGTTGTGATTAAGTTTTGAGGATAGACATCCATTATTGGGAGACTTATGGCTTGCTCTATCTAGGGCTATAAATGTGGATTAAGATTGAGTCAAGGTTTGTTAATATTAAATAGCTAGATGAGGATCTTTGGGGAGTATTTTTGTAGTAGTTCATGATATTGCAGTTGGCAGAGATGTTAGGGAAGAGAAAATTCCTTGATAGTTTGGTTGCCTATAAGCCCAGAAAGTGGTTATATCATTAGACCTAAATGTTTTGATCATATTATGTAGATGAATTTCATGCACTAGTGGCTTCCTGATTAAAAACTTAGAGTTAGTTTATGGAGGTGGTGAAAAAAAGTAGTGCTCTAAAGGGGGGAAGGTTCCTAAGTATATACAAGATTTGGGATCCCAAAGTATTGGCTAGCATGATATTATATGTGTAGTAGCTAATACTTTGCTAAGGACTGAACGTCTCATGCCAATGGACTTTGAGAAACTGAAATACAGGCTGAGCTACCCATACTCATTTTCATCCGACTTAAGTCATGTGCAACCATATTTCCCTTGCTCGAATGATAAAAGATAGAGATATCATAATCCTTAAGAAACTCGTTCCATCTATGATGTCTAGAATTAAACTCCCTCTAGATCATAAGATGCTGAAGACTACAATGATTAGTGAAAATCTCACAATGCACGCCATAAAAAGAATGCATCCAAATCTTATGTATGAAAACTACCACCACCAACTCCAAATCATGAGTGGGGTAGTTGCGCTCATGAACCTTAAGTTGTCTCAAAGCATAAGAAATAACATGACCTTGCTTCATTAAAACACAACCTAGACCTACACTAGAAGCATCACAATACACGGTGAATCCCTCAACCTCAATAGGAAGAGCTAGATTAGGAGCTAAAGTAAGAAAATCTTTGAACTTTCTAAAGCTCGACTCATACTCCTCAAACCATCGAAAAGGAACCTCCTTCTGAGTCAATCTAGTCATTGACACTAAAATATTAGAAAAAGTCTGGATGAATCATCTATAATAATCGGTAAACCTAATAAAACTAGAAACCTCATTCAAAGACGTAGGCCTAGCCTAATCACGAATTACCTCAATCTTGGTTGGGTCTACCATAATACCATCCTTAGACACCACATGCCCAAGGAATGTCACCGACTCATGCAAAAACTCACACTTAGAGAACATGTGCTTTTGAGAACTTGGCAAAAAGCACATGTTCTCTCAATGTTGGGAGCACAATCATCAAATATTATGCATGCTCCTTTCTGCTCCTTGAATACAAAAGGATATCATCGATGAACATAATAATAACAAACGAATTCAAATAATTCCTAAACACTCAGTTCATGAAATCCATGTACAAGGTTGGGGCATTAGTTAACACAAAAGACATCACAAGGAACGTATAATGACCATAATGAGTCCTAAAAGCTATATTTGTGATATCCTGAGTCCAAATCCTCAAACGATGATAACCAGATCTCAAATCAATCTTAGAGAACACCGCTACACCTTAAATTTGGTCGAAAAAATCATCAATGTGAGGCATAGGATAATAGTTCCTTACCATTACCTTATTAAGTTTCCTATAATCAATACACATACATATGGAGCTATATTTATTCTTTACAAACAACATAGGGGCTCCCCAAAGAGACTGATCAACGCCCAAACTACACATCTAATTGAGGATTAAGCGATCGCTTTCAAGTATAATAACCTAACTAGGTTAGGGTCGAACCTACAAGAAAGACTTGGATGTGCATCTCTAGTTTGCTAACTTAACTGGCTGAGTAGAAAGTAAATCGTGGGTTTGAAGTTACAATCTTGAACAAGTAGCAAAAATAAACACTAGTTGTAATCAGTCGTAGACGTACACTAGGAGTGTGTTCCCCTTGGCTTCGAACTCAGTAGGCTTCTCATATTCAACCAAACTATTCAACTGTTGTACGAGTAGAGTCTAGTAAGATAGGTATCACCAACCATCTTTCAGCATACTTTGGTAAATTGCACTCATCTCCTCTCGATCTCAGGGTCCCTTACTAATCTTTACCTTGGACCCCAATTTCAACTATCGTTTCTCGATCTCAACTTGATTAGACAAAAGTTAACCATCTTAAGAAGATAATACAAGGAAGCTTATTTTGGTAATTAATGCCAAATCACTATTGTTACCTTTTTTTCCCAATCTATACCTCCCCTTTGGGTTCATAGTGAATGGATCCTAATGTTTGCAACCGTTAAGAAAGCAATAGACTCAATGGAAAACACAATGCATACAACAACACTTGGCTAGAAGGATTGAATACTTCCTCTGCTTTGTTACTAATCTAGGGTACCCACAATCCTAGCTATGGGTTTTAGCTGCTTATGCTTATGAAATGATCAACGAAATTCATATTGAATAACATTAAGAGATATTACAAGAATGATTGAATAAAACTCAAAGTCTGTAACTAAATTCTCAATCAAAATCAATACAAAAGCAATCCCAAGATCAAATTTGAATTTTGGAATAAAAATATAAGTTATAAGTGTTAAGAGTGTGTAACCTAACTACAAAATTTCAAAAAGGTATATATGGTACACAAGAAAACCCTAAAATTCAAATCCATAACAAAAAAAAAAAAAAAAAAACAAGGTCGGTGGCTTAGGCCACATACGGACCGTATGAACCACATACGAACTATATGTGGACATGGGTAATTGCCAGAACTCAAGTATAGATCCTGAAGATCTTTGGACTTTCAAACTCTGCACTATCCTGGTTCACATAAGGACCGTATGTGCCACATATGGACCGTATGTGGACATAGGATAGTGTAGGGTCTTTTTTCTGCTTCTGATCCTCTGAACTTTTTATATCTGCATTATCTTGGGTAACATACACCCAATAGGTGGAACATACACCCAAAAAAACCTCAGTAAGTAGCCAAAAACTTCACTTCTCATCTTTTTCTTCAGTTTATTATCCAAAACCTAGTTTTCTACAAAACATACACAAAATGCATCATATCTAATAGGACACCTAATAAACTTTCATACTTCCATCGCTTTAAACATTGAAATTGATATATTTTTGTAGCATATCAATACCCTCAACTCAGAATATGTGCATGTCCTCAGGCAACACAACAAAATAAAACAAAAATATGATGCTTAACTAGGAGAATCTAAGTTACCTAAGCCAGTCAATCATCACTTTAAGATTAAATACATTGCCTATCTACCCACCCCCTCCTATATGACCAAGTAAAAACCAATTATGTATGAACAAAGAACAACATTGTGACATAATGGGATCAATATATGCCAATTATATTAGCAACAAATAGCCATGCATATACAAGATATACTACCCGGACAAGTAAGTAACTAGCAATGCAATCCATGTGCCCTCACAATCAAAGAAGTCCCACTTACTCATATGAAATAAACGTGTCAATGTAGGGTCGGTCAAGAGAAACTCACACTCAAAAGATAAGTTCAACTAATACGCATCAAATACCATAGGCTTGCCCTTATTTTCTTTACCTTGGTTTTTAGACAATTAAGTTAGGATCACTATATGACTTTATTCATCTTGTAATGTAGGCTTAGGGATAGTATGGTACATATAGATATATCAAGACTAAGCTTTCTTGGCACTACACTGACTTTGGGGTTCACACTTTAACCAATTTCATTTATTCCACCCTTTTTTCTCCCTTTTTATTCTTTTTGTGTACATTCAAGTTGGGTATGGTTTCTTTTATTCGTTCTTTTTCATTTTCTTTTCCTTGTCATATTTTTTGTTTTTTTCTTTTTCTTTTCTACCACACCCAGCCTTACTATCTCTTCTATTATTTTACCCTTCTTCATACCCACTATATATCATAAACCTATATGATAGTTACTCTCAACTTAGGCAATTTACCTGAGTTGAGATGCATAATATCCAAGAAGTAATATGGTAAAAATAGGTTCATTACAACACAAATGGGAAAGTGAAAGGTTAAAACAAAGAAATAGGCTATAAGACTCAAAAATTGAATTAGGGGATACTATTTCACATTGGGAAAGTCATTTAGACTAATACTAGACTAAAATCAAAAATGGCTTATGATCCTTTCTTAACCAATATCCTACAATGATACGCCCAAATTACAACTCTCGTTAGAAAGTGCAAGCGGTCGCTATCAAATATAGAACCCAACTGGGTTGGGTGTCGAATCCCATAAGGAATACTATGATCACTAAGTATTGCGATTATTATTGGACCGTTGGTCGAAGGTTCCAGGGTAAGGGGGTTTTAGTTTAGGTGCACAATAATATTATCAGTGTAACGATGAGATGATATGTGTAATTGTATTTGATCACAGATAATGACAAGTTAGGGTTATGTCCACCTTGTAGCTTCTACTTCTCTATTAACTATGAGTAATACGGATTTTATACATGCATGCACTTATAGAGAGACATATTCTAATTCTAAATCCAAGTGTTTTTTCAACCATCAAGGATTTATTCACCTTAGTTCTCTCGAATCCAAAGTGTACAACCAATTGTACGAACTCTCCAAGAAGTTAATCCTGCTAAGGCATTAACGTGTAAAATAAAGGTTGGAAACCCTATTTTCTTGTCACACTCTCTTTTCCAAATAGTAACTTTTCTATCGAACAAGTTATTTCTATAATGGCTCATTCCCTATGTTTGCAACCACGAGAATTCAATCAAAATAAAGAGAGTAATGATATAAGTGGATTAACACATCATAAATTCAAAAACCCATAGCAATAGAGAGTATACTACAAGGTTTCCATAACCCTAACAAATAAACTTAGCTACTCATGAATAAAACGGAAATCAAAAAAGAAATATTCATCATACCAAAACTTAGAACGATCTTGGTGATAAAGATGAATAGCGAAAATAAGAGTGAAAAGTGTTTCTCTCCCTCCGTCCTCAAGCTAAGCCGCTTTTTCTTTGTCAAAAAAATACAGAATGTGAATAATGCCTAAAATTCAGAAATAATGCTTTTAATAACATCCTTCTCTAATAAATTGCTACTGCATCCTTAACTATTTAAAAATATTGAGTTTGCTCAGGAAAAGTTCCCATACATCACATTCAGTCCAAAAGCTGCTTTCCTTTTTGTGTGAAGTTTTTCCTTTGCTGTCCACAGGTCCCCAAAGTGCTGTAATCTTCCTTATTAGTACCTGAAAAGCATGCTAATCACATAGGTCAGCTCACTTAACTAAAAATAGACTAAAAGTTCAAGAATTATGTATTTTACTTTCAAAACTTAGCTAAAACATAGGTAAGTTATGGTGCTTAGACGTATAAATACGCCCAACATCATACAACCTAGGCAAGACTAACCGAACAAGTTTTAGATTTAACATACAAAAGAAACTAGGTAGGATCTCTCACACACATGGAACAGAATCACATCACAAGCCACTACCTATCCGATTTATGTACAAGTTAGTTCTGATTATCATATCCCTAATTCTAATGCCATAACAAGATCCACAAAATTCATACATACATATTCGCACAATTCTAAAAATAAATTTTGGAAGGGTATTATTTCTATCAAAATCACCAAAGATATGACAACTACCCTAATACTTAATAACCTCCTAATTACACAAAAAGAAATAAAACACATCGCCACACAAATTTTAAACCTAGATATGCGATTCTATAATTCATACTGGGCCAACAGGAAAAGAAGCACAACAACAAAAACCCATAGTAGATATGGTATATCCCACCCCCAACCAAAAACTATTCACTATCCTTAATACGTTAAAAATATAAAACAAGGGAATAATAATATACATAGGATGCGATAGACATCTGTGACATGATCTTCCATAGGTGAGGGAATTTGGACTGGCGGAGGCGGCAGTGGTCACGGTGCACTACTAGAAGATGGACCAGTTGCTATCTCTACTTGCTTCTACCAATTAATAGCTACAGTCTCTATTGACTTATGTATGGCCTATTTCAAGGCCTGGTAATATGGTATAATGGGATCTTGTAGGTCCCCCTCTCGATCTCTTGTGGTCCTAACTATGGGGACCACATCATCATCTTTTATGAATAAATCAAAGTTTATAGGCCCACGTGGAGGTACTGGTTGAACAACTAGGGGCACAACTAAAGGTATGGCTAATATGTAGCTCTCAGAGAGAGAGTGTACCTCTGCTCATAAGATTTCCACCTTCTCCCTAATATGTCCTAGATCTGGTGTCTCAATCTCTAAGAAATAGGGCTATCATACATCAATAAAAAGCATCAATACGTGTATTTAAATCAGCATGTAATACTAACATAGTAAATTTCTGTGTAGCATCCCATCTAGCCTCAGTGGTCTCTAGTATGATTCAAATCCATGGCTGGATCTGCTTATATAGAGTCACCACCTCATCCTCAATATTCTTGAGTCGAGTTTTGGTGACTCTCTGACTCTCCACCAGTCTTTACAAAAAATCATAAGATACTAGCATTATACCTGAAGTAGGAGCTATAGTGCATAGGACAGGAGGCACTTAAGATATACCTACTGGTTCTAAAGTAGAAGCCAGAGCTAAAGTAGTTTTAGGGGCGGTCCCCTCACCTTGAGTACTAACTCAGGGGCCTCTCTCTACTCTCTAACATCAAATCTATACTAGCCCCCACATTACCTCCCTGTGTATCAATATACTATGTAAGGATGGATGGGCTCTCACACAGGGCTGGAGGCACTAAATTGGGCACACGGGGTCTCCTAGGAAGGTTTAAACATATTGGATCCTTCATCATCCTAGTTTATGTTATGGTCATTTCTTGTACTCTCTTATTAACTCCTAGTATCTCTAGGACACCGGCCGTATCACATAAGTATTAAAAAATGCATAGAAATGGTAGAGTCATATCCCTAATAAAGGCTCTCTCATAAAGCTCATGTTGAATGATAGCAGCAAAATAAATGTCATATTTGTCCATCATTCTAGCAATCATCATATCTCTATCCCAAGTCAATATATTTTATGCAGTAGTCGAACATAGTCTATAACGAACAAGCAGGCACCAAAACTTAGTGGCAAATGTGAACGACACCTTCTTTATAATACCCTGCCCCTCGATCTAAAGGGTGTCATATATAGAAGTGAAATACAGCTAGTGAATTAATGTTGGTTGGTTTTGGAGGGATCAAGACCAATTTCTTGAATAAAGACAGCGGCATCGAATTAATGTTGGCTCCTAAGTCACACAAGGCTATGGTGAATTTGGATGTCCCAATAGTACATGGGTTTGTGAATGCTACATAATTATGCTTTTTCTTGGCCAGAGACTTGGAAGTGACTGTACTACAATGGTGCACCCCTCCAACATCCTTGAAACTAGAAGTTCACTTCATTTTCACCAACTCTTTCATGAACCGGTCATACCCATGCATCTTCTCTAATGCCTTGAGAAAATGGATATTAAAGCTTAAATCCTTCAGTATCTCAATAAACCGCTTGAATTTCCCTTCCTCTTTCTTTTGCTTTATTCTTTGAGGAAAAGGTGGGGGTGGTCATGAAATGTGTCTCACTTCAGGCTCATTGACCAAGCCTTTACCTGTATCCTCACCAATACTATCATCCTCACCTGTTGCCTTGTCAGCTTTCATAGAAGGTGTCTCATCTATCACAGGACTATTATTTTTTGGCACCTTAGTAGCAGGCAATGGTGGATCAGTAGTAGATAAACCACTCTGAGTAGTGATCGCAAGACAGTGACCATCGTTCTTTAGATTTTGGACCTTATTATTTGAAATGGTACATGGTTGTTTTTGATTCAATGTGAACATCTACCCAAACTAATGCTCTAACTACTTGGTAGCAGTCACATAAAACTCAACCTTTTGGGTCAAGCCTGAAATATCAGCCTTGATCTCCTTAAGGCTAGCCTTCTAACTCTCTTGTCCCTTTACTAATTTGGTCAACATAGCCTTCATCCTTGACTCTGTATTATGACTTCCTTGTGGAATGAACCTGTCACCCTTCTCCTTATAGTTGTCCTTTTGCCTCCAATCACCATCATGCTCCCTGCTATGCTCTTGATATCTACCACCATAGTAGTTCAGACTTGCATTTCCTTTCTCTCAAGCTCAGAAACCATCCAACTTGTGATCTAAAACTTTGTCTCCTCCTTTAAGCTCTAGAGGCTGAACCCTATGCACCTACTACATTCACCCTTTTAGAAATCACTACTGTAAAGTACTTAACAAGAAGACCAATGTCAGTCCTCAGCTATGTAATTTCTTGTGCCACAGACTCATGAACTACTCTTTGGTCGTCCCAATGTCAGTCCTCAACTATGCAATTTCTTGCACTACAGACTCATCATTTGCTCTCTGGTTACCGAAAGTTCTTATATCATAAGTATCAGCACCCATCTCAACCTCTTGAGTATGCCACCCTCGGTTAGTAAGAGAAATCTGGTCTAGAACCATAATAGTTGCTTTCCAGTGTAGTATCATAAATTCTCCTCTAGTGATGGTGTCTGTCATGGCTCTAGAACTGTTGTTCAGCTCAAACAAATATATCTAAGAAATTTGTCCCTAAAATTTGGTGATTGATCACCATGCTAAGCTTCTTTTTAAACTCGAACTAAGCCTCATAAATTGACTTAGAATGAAGCTATCTAAAATTTTATACCTCATCTTTAAGTTGTAACATCCTGGCCGAAGGAAAGAACCAATTTAAGAATTTCTTGTGCAACTCATTCCATATGGTTATAAATCCTCTTGGTAGTTCCCCTAACTATAAAGAAGCTTCTCTAGTCAGTAAGAATGGGAACAACCTTAATCTAAGTGCCTCCAAGTCTACTCCTCCCCTATCCCCGAAATGGTAAATAAAGTGCAGATACCTACAAAGTTGGCAAGGTGCATATTAGAATTATTAGTGGTCACACCTAAAAATACACCTTTCAAGTTTAAGAGCTAGATTATGGCACTTTTTATATCAAATTTCACATTGGGGGTAGTGCAGGAGGAATAATAGTCCCTGTTTCTGCCGACTCAACGTATCTTATATCTTTCTCATCATCATATGGCTTCAAATATTGGAACTGGGATAACTTGAGCCTGAGTTCTACGAACTCCATATCGATTTCCATCGAGTACTGCTCAATGATCAACTACCGGCCTTGGCCTGGATAGCTCTGTCTGCTGAGCCAACAAGGTTTCCTAATCCTCTCTCATCTGGTTAGCTGTCTCTGCTAGCTTCTGCTTTATCTTCCTAGCTATAGTATTCTGTGGATCACCTGGAGCAAGAAGAGGTACAGCATGAGGGTCATGTCTAACCCTTTCTAAATTGCCTTCTCCTACTGGTTTCACCAATTTACAATTTGGCAGCAACAGTCTCTTTGGGTTAGGATTCAGTGGGAGTAAGGAATTACCTTGACTCCGGGAGTAAGGCATACACCAGCGAATACCCAACTAAGAATAGAAAAGTAAAGACCCACAAACTTCAACAAGCTTCAATCAACACAACACCATTTTCCAAGCAATGGCTCCAAAATTTTGATCAACACCTAAACTATACCTCAATAAAGGATAAAACGATCACTGTCAAGTATAATAACCCAACTAGGTTGGGTCGAACCCACAGGGAAGACTTGGATATATATCTATGGTTTGTTGAACTCAACGGGTTGAACAGAAAGTAAATGGAGAGTTTGAGGTAACAATTTCAAACAAGTAGCAAATATCAACTCTGGTTGTAATCAGTCGCAGACGAACACTAGGAGTGTGTTCCCCCTAGATTCTAACTCAGTAGGCTTCTCGTATTCAACCCAACTATTCAATTATTGTGCATGTAGAGTCTGGAAAGATAGGTATCACCAACAGCCTCTCAGCATACTTTGGTAAATTTCACTCTTCTCCTCTCAGTCTCAATGTGTCGCCTTACTAACCCTTATCTTAGACCCCAGTTACAACTATCTCCTCTCGATCTCAAGTTGATTAGATGCAAGTTAATTGACTTAAGAAGATAATACAAGTAAACTTATTTCAGCAGTTAACCCCAAATAACTATTGTGACCTTTTTTTCCCAATCTCTACCTCCCTCTCGGGTTCATAGTGAATACAGGCCTGATCCCAAAATTTGCAACTATTAAGAAAGCAATAGAATCAAAGAAAAACATAATGCATGCAACAATACTTGGCTAGGAATATTGAATACTTCCTCTAATTCATTACTTAGCCAAGGTTCCACAACCCCTAGCTATGGGTTTTAGCTGTTCATGTTTGTGAAACGATCAACGATATTCATATTGAATAACATTAAGCAATATCACAAGAATAATTGAATAATACTCAAAGTCTGTAATTGAATTCCCAATCAAAATCAATACAAAAGCAATCCCAAGATCAAATTCGAATCTTAGAATCAAAATATAAGTTGTAAGTGTTAAGAGTGCGTAACTTAACTACAAAATGTTAAAAAGGTATATATAGTATATAAGGAAACCCTAAAAATTAAATCCTGAACAAAGAAGGAAAAATAAGGCCAGTTGCCACTTACTTAGGCCACATACGGATTGTATGTGGACATGGGTAAGTGCTAGAACTCAAGTACAAATCCTGCAGCTCTCTAAACTTTTGAACTCTACACTATCCTTAGTTGCATAAGGATCGTATGTTCCACATATGGATCGTATATGGACATAGGAAAGTACAAGGTCTTCTTTTTCTACTTCTGAGCCTCTAGAATTTTGATCTCTGCTCTATCTTGGGTCACATAAGCCTAATAAGTGGCACATACGCCCAAAACAACATCAGTAACTAGCCAAAAACTTCACTGTTCATATTTTTCTTCAGTTTATCTCCAAAACCTTGTTTCCTAATAAACATATCCAAAAGACATCATATCTAAAAAAACAACCTAAGAAACTTGTATATTTTCATCATTTTAAGCGTCGAAAGTGCAATATTTCTATAGCACATCAAAGACACACTCGATCTAATAAAACCCTTACCAAGAAGATCCTAAAGCTCCTTAAGCTTGGAAGGAGCCATATACTTTGGTTCCATAGAAATAGTTCGGGTGTCAGGCTCAAGATCAATAGCAAACACAATCTCACTGGCAGGGGGGATACCAGGCAGGTTAAAAGGGAACACATCAGGAAACTCAACTATAGGAACAAATTCAAGTGATGCACTCCCCACAGTAGTTTCACAAATATAAGAGAGAGAAGACTTGCAACCCCTTGAAATAAGCCTCCTAGAACAAACATAATAAATAATTCCTTTCAGCTCGTGATTAAGTGCTCCCTGCCATACGACTAGGGGTATATCTAGCATAGCTAAGGTAACAATCTTGGAAAAATAATCGATGACCGCATGATAGTGGGATAACCAGTCTATGCCCAGAATTACATCAAAATAAACCATATCCAGAACAATACAGTCAGCATGAGTATCAACATCTCTAATAGTTACAACTTAGGATCTGAAAACCCATTCCAGTACTAAAGAATCACCCACGGGAGTAGATACATACAAGGGCACAAATAATAAATCCTAAGATAAGCCTAATCGTAGAGCATAATAAGTAGATACATAAGAATAATTGGATCGCAAATCAAATAAAGCAAGGGTCGACTGATGGTATACCAAAATTATACTATAATAATAGCTTCGGAAGACATAGTCTCGGGTCTAGTAGGTACTACATATAATTGACCACGCCTGCCACCTTGTTGGGCTCCTAACTGACCTCTTGTCCTGCCTACCTAAGAACCTCCTTGATTACCTTAGAAACCGTCCCTACGACCCTAAGAACCACCTTTAGTTGGGGGATGAAATGCTCTAATAGGGGGAACACTTTGATCTAAAGTAATAATTGCCCCACGACTAGGGAAATCTCATGAATAGTGACCATAAACTCCACAACTAAAATATGTCCTAAGCTAAACTAAAACCAACAGATCTAATTGAATCAAAATAACCACCATGTCTAGTATGATCAAAAGATGCACATCTTGAAGACTAACCATTGTCATAACCAAAGAGATAACTAGCACTAGACTAACCTCCATCAGTGATCTGACGCGCTGGCTGAACAGCTCGACCAAGTTGATTCTGAGGTTGAAAGATGGATATAAAGGCTATCTACCATAAAAATGGCTAACTCTAAGATAGGAACTACTATGACTCCAAATGAAATAGTGTTAATGTCTAGGCTACTTATCGAAGCCCCACGGGCCTCACAGTGTATCCCCTCCATAAGTTGAGCATGATCAGAAACCTTTAAAAAAAGACCTACTCGCAGCAACCAAACTCTGAGTAGACATATGAAGGAAATGTCTCAACCCTCTTACAAAGCAACGAACTCTCTCACACTTAGTATCCAGAATAGAAGTCACATGCTTATCCAACTCGTGGAAATAAGCCTCATAATCTACGAAAGTTATGGAGCCCTACTACAATTTAAAGAATTGATCCCTCAAACAATCTCTTAGGCTGCGATGCATATACTTCTCCAAAATATCACAGAGAACTAAGTACATTTCAAAGGAGAAGATCCAACTTGCCTAGAATCCATATAAACTCTCCACCAATGTCGAGCAACCAAGTCCTTTTAAAAGGTGGTGTAATCCACACCACGAGTCTCAACAAGGCCTAAATTATAGATCTTATCCTCCAAAGAAATTAGAAACTAATATGCATCCTCGCTTAGAGCACCAGAAAACCTAGGCAGAGCTAATCTCAAGAATCTACCCAACATCTTTTGCTCCTCGATAGACAAAGTAAGTTGGGCAACCACTGGCTGAGCAACTACTGACTGAGCAACCATCGGGCATAGAAAGAACCTCTAACTTTGGAAGTCACAGCTACAGGTTGCACCTCCACCTCCGTACCACTCTGATATATAGATTATGCATCTTTAGATGGTGTACCACCAACTAACCCTAAAAGATAAACCAAAGCATCTCTGAGCACTGAAGAATAAATAAACCTTGGTAGAGCCTGGGATAGTCCCCAACCAACCAGTAGCTAAGGAGGAAAACTCTCTGGCTTGGGAGCGGCAAAAGGGTATAGTGGAGGATCCCTATCCTGGCCTCTGGATGGGGACACATACCGTGGTTTTCCATGATCTAAAGGTTATCCACAAATAGAAGAAGTATCCCTAGGCTCAGTCTCAGGACCCTCGTTGTATGTAGCAGTAACACGTGTCCTATCTATCTACGAAAGAGTGAAGTCAAAGGAATGTTCTATAACCAACTCGGACTCTTAGCAGGAAATGAGTGAAAGTAGTGAAGAACTCTTAAGAATGTCCCATAGCCTCCCAAAGATAGGAAATGAACATCATCATTTTGATCTGTAGGACTTTAATAGATATTTGCTCTTGTACCAACAATATTAGTATAACCTAGGCTTTGATACTAATTTATCATGACCCAATTTACTAGTCATAATGGCACCTACTTTATCCCGCTATTAGGTAAGCCAAACCATGACCCAGAGTTAAACACAATGGGTCAACTTGGTGGAAAATGCCTAACATAGGCAAAATCAACACCACCACATATAAATAAGCATAGTACTTAAAATAGATAAAGATAGTCAACTGAGATACCATCCCATGACTTGGTAGAGCCAGTTTATGAGAAACTAGAAATAATAATACAAACCAAGTATCTAGAATAGTCAGTAATATCTACCTCAAAACAAAAGATTCAACATAGAAAGATAGAAGGAAATAGGTGACTTTGAATCTAAGAGCTAACCTTATCTTCGGATATCAACACAACACGAACATCGATCAACAATGATAACTAGTACTTGAATCTGCACCAAAAAGGTATAGAAGTGTGGTATGAGTGCCAAAAGCATGGGTACTCAGCAAGTATCATCAATCGATAGAGCTAAATCATGATATAAGTATTATAAAATGCAAGATAACATAATTAAGTCAAGGTATAGACAAACCTGAAGTAACTCCAACATTGTTGTGCATAAACAAGTAAATAAACTAGAATAATAGTATAATGGAACATAAAGCATCAACACAAGCAATTATAACTACAAAATTGACTCCCCACACCAATTAGTGCTGAAAACTAAAAAACCCATTACAAGTCCCCATAAGTCTGGAAGGTACAAAAAAGATAGATTAATCCACCACCGTCATTTATCAACTCTCGCAATACAATTAGAATTCCTCTAAGTCATGACATACTTTAACCATCAATTATCCATAACCATAATCAACACTAATGAACTAAACATCATGTAACAACTAATCCTCATGTATCAATAAATCATCCTTTATTAACTAAACATCACTTATTAAATAGTCTTCAAATAGAGGATAGCCATTACTTATCAACTAGTTATTATGTATTGATTAAACAATATTTGACAACTAGCCAATATTTATCAGCTAATTATTATACCACTAGGGTCTATTCATATCATGCTACATTATGACTAATTCCTTATTTTTTACTTTGCTAGATTGTAAATCTCACTCCCTAATGTCATAATATCATAATATATCATTATAGTATAATACGTATATCCAGAATCAAATCGATGTAGATATTCAGCATATCCTCATAAATATCATCACAATCATCTTTCAGCCTTGTTAGGAATGTATATATATCATCATAATTATCCTTCGGCCTTGCCAGGCATATATGTGTCATCATCAACATCCTCTGATCTTGTCGGGCATATATATATATATATATATATATATATCATCAATATAGCCAATAGCACAATCAATAAAGTGCTTAATAACATTAAAATGAACATAATATATTAGCACGATTAATAATCATAATTGAAATCATGAGTGCTAGCATAACCAATAGCATGACTGTCAATATAAAAAATAAGCACAGTCTTTGGCATAATCAATAGCATAATCGCTAATATAATCAATAAGCATGCTCTTTAGCATAATCCATAACGTATTTGCCAATAAAGTTAATAATCGTGATCACTAACAAATCAATATGTATTATCAAGGCATAGGCAATAACTTATCAATATCCTAATTAATAGCTTATCATTAGCATAATAGATAGCTTATCATTAGTCAAGTCTATATCTAATTCATGTTATAATCTATAATTTATTCATAGTATAATCAATGGCTAAATCACTGATATAGTCAATAAGCATGGCCTTATGCATGAACAAAGGTGTAAATACCAATATATCGATGAGCATGACCACTAGCATAGTTCATGGATCATTTGTTGGCTTAATCAATAGCATAATATATGGCTTAGCCAATATGATAATCAAGGGCTTATTTAATAGTATATTCGATTAGACCAAACAATATCCAAATCAATAACATATTCAATAGCTCATCATAAGCTTAACCAATAATTCATTTATAACATAATCGTTAAGAATTGCTTCCAACGTCATTCAGTATAACCAACAAGTACCAAGGCATTTAAATATCACTAAAATAATCATCTTCCTAGGTGTACACAAGCGTATCAAAGGGTCTTCAACAACTATCACAAGTTCGGCCTAAGGTGGGTGAACCACCCACTACTAAATCCCTAAAATCATTTACTAAGCAATGTCTACCCCAAACTAGCCTAAGGTATCTAAATCAACTACTAGATGTTGAACAAGAAACAACTAGCCAAGGATAGCAATTCCTCCTAATACTAAGCAACTAAGTTGTGACAACTCGATTTACGTGGCATAATGGCACCTATTATCAATAAGGTATCCTTTATCACTAGCTATCATAGTATTAGTTAACCCAACTTTTCTTGCCATATTACACCATGGAATATTTATATATCCGGACTCAAACCGGTAATTATAATCATTATCCAGAATTGAACTAAGAATATGTATCTGTAACGCCCCGAATTCGGGTCCCGAGATATCACACGGTTTTTAGGATCACAAGTGACCCCAAGCTAACCCTTCTACTGTCATAACTCATAAGCAACTGAACAAAAAGTATAAATCTATACAAATCTATGGAAAATAACTCTTTTATGAATATGATAGATATAAAACTGGATTTACAAAATTACAACTCTGCTTTTACAACCAAAACTGAAATAGAATACATTAATTTCTACTGACTGTCTATGAAGCCTCTACTAGTACTGACTATAGGTAGTTGGGTCATGACTCCCAACTATCCCAACTCAATACAGCTGGATAAAGAAAATACAACACTTCTCGAACTGTATAACTAACTCAAGCCCTTGAATCAAAAAGACTCATCACCTGCTGACTGAATGCCGCTAACTGACTGGATTTGAAGATGTACACTATACCTTATACCTACATTTCGAGAAAATGTAGCCCACATACGAATATGTAGGTCAGTACCATGGAAACGTACCGAGCATATAGGGGTACAATGCATATATAAAATAATATCTTAATATCATCATAGTTTATAAAATTATTCATGCTGATATAAATGACTCATTTAGCTCAAATTAAAATCATCATAATCATAAGAGATAAAATATATCGGGTGAAACATGTGAGTCATCATAATAAATCTCAATTCACTTCCATCTCGATTCCAAATCATCAAAGCAATCAAATCTCATAAAAATTCTCTTTGGAATACATGTTCATTAAATCTTTCAAAAATAATGACTTTCTCAAACTAAGTCTTTCAAACAAATATGTTTTCATCCCAGATAGAAGAATAAGATTTTTCATATTAGATAGGAGAATACACATACACACATTGGGAGTCTCTTACAACCATCATAAACCATGTGAGCTACATCGAGTCCAACGTCCAACCCACTTTGGGGAGAGCTGTCCTATCCTTTCCATCAGAGTAGGACCTTAATCTTTTGTTCACTAGTGATCACTATATCAATCAACCTTAGGCTCACATCCTATGGAGGCACGTAGTTCTAGGGACGTACCAAGAATAGCTATACCTCCCACTCGGTGCTAAAGACTACTCCCGAACTTAGCTTAGATCATTTTAAAAGAAAATCCACAACAACGCAATTCAACAATTCATATCGGGAGCCATCATGCTACCCTTTTTTCATAATAAATCAACATGTGGATCTATTTTCTCATTCGAGTTCAAAAATAACTCTTTCAAGATCAAAAGGTCAAATTATTCAAATATCAAGGTGTGTATAACACATTACTTCACCAAAGATCATAATCTCAAAGAAGGTTTAAATCTCAAATATCAACACTTGAGCAAACCATTTCAAGATTCATACTTCGTATAGCAAACAAGTATAACTCATATGAAAATCTGGAAATTCAACTTGAAACATGATATTAACATCAAAACTTGAGGAATTTATCATGAAGACATCACAAAAATATCATAGTTTCTTGAACAAGAATATAGGATAATAATTTCCATCTTAAATTCATAATTAAACAAGTAAAATCATTTATCTTCGTAAAATAATACAAATTTTTGGGCATAAGAACGAAAGGATGTTCTTGTTGAAAACTCCACATACCTTGAAATTAAAGCTTTGCATGAACTCTTAACCTTGGGACTCTAATCGTGAAAATAATAGGTACTTCTTGTAGCCCTCGGAATGGGGATTCCGAACCTCGAAGAATTATTGAAAACTAATGGTTGAGTCTTGAGATATTTGAATTTTTAGGTTGAAACCCTAATGAATGTTCTTGGTGATTTTGAGAGAGAGAAGACTTATTTTGGTGTTATGGGAGTTTAATCCCATTTTATAGACATATATAGGGGTGTTTTTGGCACTTGGAAGTGAGGTATGCGGCGCACAACCCATGGCAGACCTTCAGATGTGCGACTCACACCTTATGGCATACATTTAAGTGTGCCTCGCACTCCCAATTGCACACATTTGATTGGGTGGTGCATTGCCCATCGCACACCCTTACTGCCTCTCATAAAAATGGGCATAACTCTTTCGTTCGGGTATCGGATTTTTGCGAAATTTGTATCATTGGAAAGATAATTCAATTATCTACAATTTTGTAGGTCTTGGGATGAAAGATTCCATGTATATTTAGAGATATTCACGTTTGAAGTTGACCCTTGTAGAATCAAATGTCAAACTTTGGATGAATCAATTGGTCTTAGCTCAACCTTGTTCTAGGTCATTGCTATAAACATTTTCCACTTCTAAACTATTCCATAGACTAGGATAATGATCATGCAACTTGTATTCACATGAGAATCACTTGTATCAAGAACATCGGTTAGAATTCTAGCACAAAAATACGGGGTATTACATTATCTCCCCCTTGGGAACATTCGTCCTCGAATATGGATAATTAACCTAAAACACAGAGGAATATTAGTCTTCAAGCTATCATGTGTAACTGATAGAACTGAATCAATGGATCCATGAATAATGAGCTACTGAACTGGTCTGCAAGTGCATGAATCCTCAAGAAAAATAACTATATGGCTATGATAGAAACGAGAGTGTCAACTTATGAGTAACCATTACTTTGCACTGGATCTGATCTCATAAAAAAGGATGAGAGGTTTATAACATAAAAACTAGGGGTATTACAACATCCCCCTCTTGGGATCGTTCGTCCCCTAATAATAATAATTTGATGAAAATACTAGGAAGAGACTATGATACTACACAGGATACTTATGAACTGAATCATGACTTAATATCTGAAACTAAAACTGATGCATGAACTGAGCTGAATTCATAATTTAATTGGACACAAAAACATTGCCACTTGGAATGTACATACGTATAAAACTGTGGATAGTAAGACTAGCTGGAAAATTAATAATCTATAGGAGCTTATCTCCTTGGTTGCTAAACTAGATTGCAGGCTATATGGACTGAATCATACTGACTACCCATACTCAAATGGAGTATTTCTTTTGCACTTTTCTACGAAATTCTATTGACATTAGGGAGCAAAGAATTTTGGGCATGCTTTGAACAAGACATTTGACTAAGGAATTATAACATTGATATACTCTATAGCATGGAATATAATTATATAACTCATAAACTAGGATAGGATTGCTAGGCCGTAGGCAATGCAACTTCTTACTTTCAAGCTTAGCATCACTTCTCAAATGCTCTCTCAACTATACTATTCCCCTTAAATACCATATTCATTTGATTTAACTTATAATTCTCATATTGGCACTGCGAAATCTTTCTGCTAAGTTCTAAACTAAACTAAGTTCTCTCACCATGATCAAGCCTAACACTAAATCATAAGATACAATATGCCAAACCACAATACTAGTCTAAACCACAAGGTTCAATATTCTATATCTTCTTAGAGCTCAAACCCTAAGCGTAACATACCTTACCACTTCAATGACTAATTTAAAACTCTTGATATGGATTCACTAGTACATATTGCATTCATCATCTTACACCCAACATGGCATTCAAGCCTATCACTAATAATCACATATAACTTTGAGGAAAATACCCCTAAAGGCATACTTCGCATATTCTCTAAACCTTTATCAACAACAATTTTCTGGCACTATTCTTAAAAACATACACACAATTTCTAACTAACCATGACATGTATCAAAGACTTGGCCTCAATCTTACTTCACACTTTAGCCTTAGATAGAAAAGCATAAATAATCTTTCTTAATGAGGGTTATCAAATCTCTCACATCTAAACCATTGCTTATCCACTATCATCACCACCACTATCTTAACATAGAAAGAGATCACCGAAGGGCTAACACATATAAACCAGAAGCACAAAAACTGTCATACGTAACATTAACACTTATCTTTGTCCTGAGGAATAAAATATCAAAGGCATAGATTCATTAAAGAAATCTAAGCTGAGGAGATTCATGATATAATGTGAACTTCACTAATGTCATGAGTTTAAAAACTAGTCATACACTGAAACATGAGTTTATACTTATCATGAGCTATTCAACATAAGATTAGAGTTCATAGATTCATAAGAGATAACTCGAATCACAGAGTGAAGTTGTTACATGCTTGCTAGAAGCTGAGAATGGGCTTGAGCACACATGATTGGTATAAGCATAGGCCTGTGGCATGGATTTATCAAGCAAGTGATGGATTTGGTGTTGTAATGATTCTTATCCAAGGAATACTCTAGAGTAAGAAGGGATCACTATCTCATCATAACTCATTATTGACATCTATCACAATCTAATTCTCAAAACTCGATTTGGTTCTTCACTAACCATCTCCCCCTTAGGTCAAAGCTGGTATTCTAAGTATGATGGTCTATTCCACATCCTCGAGATTAAGCCATAATTTCATCATTCTATTATCTACACTAAATGCTAAACGCACAAGAATAAACTAATTTCGAACTTACCAACTTCATTCTTGAACAACCCATCTATATGTCATCCTTAATTCCTAGCTTCAATAATCATCAACAAAGACTTACACTCTCATTTGGAAACATATCTACATCTCTAATCACACAATCATAGCCTACCAAGACCAAACTTCTATACTTATATTTTTTCCAAACCATGAGAATAATAATCATACTAAAAAGGCTCAACATCTTCAATCATAACTCCTTAACTTAGCTATCAAGAACAACATAAATTATCTAACTAGCCTTTCTCCACCTAGAAACTCAACGTTACTACTAACCACACAATATGCAATAATCCTCAAAAAATAATCCAGCCCCATAGCACCTTGGGTACACCTCTACAACATACTTAATTACGAACACATGATCTTATACTCTTGTATACACTATTCAGGCCTACTAGATCACCTCCATATAACTAGCATCAACAATCGAACCATCAACTGTTCAAACTTAATGTCTAGATCTAAACATGATTTACAACCCAATCTCACACAAAATTTTCACTTCAAAACTATAAAACATAGCATTAAGAAAAACTAGTACATAATGACAATTGATCATAATCATATGGCATATCGTATTCATAATCTATTAACACATCCTCTTTCTTCATATCATTACTATTTACCCATCTTAACACCTAAATTACTTTCATAGCCCTATAAATTTCCACTAAACTTCCTCTTGCAATCTCAGGAAAGCCTAAATTAACAATACTCAACCACCAAGTACTTCCATTAAAACCTATACTTTCCTAGCACAACAAATACCATCAATAACTCTTTTCATACTTCAAGCAAACAACAATCCACCTTAACTAATAATCTTCTTCTCTAACTTCACTAAACTAACAAACAAGGGTATATCACTTCATTATTAATTCAATCATAAGCAAAAATTTAGCTATACATATTCAATAAATCGCCTTTACCACCATTCTTGACACTACACTTCTAAACCTACAGGTTCAACGAACATAAGACTTTCAACTAAACGTTACTACTTCTGTCACTACACAGAAACCCACACTTTCAACTAACACCAGAACAATAAGATAAACAAAAAATTGCTAGTGAATCGAAATAGTCCTCACACGGCTTCACTAGACTTTGGTTTTGTGTTTTGATTAAGAAAATTATATGAATAACAAAGCAACTATGCTAGTGAATCAAAATAGGCCTCACACAGCTTCACTAGACTTTGACTTTTCACAAACATAATGATAACAAAATTACATAATACAAGAGATAGAAACTTGACACACAATATTCAATGATCTAAGAATACACCTTACTCTGTCTTAATTAAATAACTCATAAGAACGAGGGCATAACTTAAATTTGAAGGACTTATAACACACTAGAAGGCTTCTCTTAAGCCACTTTATGAAACTTCTGCCAGCAAATATAAGAGCATTATCTAGGGAGAAAATTGGAACTTGCCAAACATGTTACTTTAAGAACATAGATAGAGAAGTATAGATTATCATTATGGATTATAAGGAGAAATTTGAAAGCACATCTGACTCAGGCTTTGTATATGATTTTTTGACAGGCCTGATAAAGCACTTTAGTTTTTGGAACTCAAAAGTACTGATAGGATACTTTTGTTGCTCCCTTATAATTCCATAACTATCTATAGAGAATTAAGCTCAACTATTTCTGATACCTTAGAAATAAGGCAGAGATGACCTGACTAGAGTAAGATGAGAATCTGTATAAGTTTCTTGGAGAACTTTTCTATAGCACAATTTAAGACTTAAAAGAATAGAGAAATTTCCTAAATGCCCTGTAGCCTCTCGAAGAAAAGTATAGATGTCTCCGTACCGTTCTGCAGGACTCTACTAGACATGGCTTCATAGACACCCTAGAACACTTGAACTCTATACTCTGATACCAAGTTTGTAATGCCCCAAAATCGGGTCTCGAGACGTCACACGGTGCATAAGCTAACCCTTCTACTGTCATAACTCATAAGCAACTGAACAAAAAGTATAAATCTATACAAATCTATAAAAATTTAACTCTTTTCTAAATATGACAGATACAAAACTGAATTTACAAGATTACAACTCTGCTTTTACAACCAAAACTGAAATAGAATACATCAATTTCTACTGACTGTCTATGAAGCCTCTACTAGTACTGACTATAGGTAGCTGGGTCATGACTCCCAACTATCCCAACTCAATACGGCTGGATAAAGAAAATACAACACTTCTCGAACTGTATAACTAACTCAAGCCCTTGAATCAAAAAGACTCATCACCTGCTGACTGGATGTCGCGAACTGACTTAATCTGAAGATGTACACTATACCTTGTACCTATATTTCGAGAAAATATAGCCCACATATGAATATGTAGGTCAGTACCATGGAAACGTACCGAGCATATTGGGGTGCAATGCATATATAAAATAATATCTTAATATTATCACAGTTTATAAAATTATTCATGCTGATATAAGTGACTCACTTAGCTCAAATTAAAATCATCATAATCATAAGAGATAAAATATATCGGGTGAAACATGTGAGTCATCATAATAAATCTCAATTCACTTCCATCTCGATTCCAAATCATCAAAGCAATCAAATCTCATAAAAATTCTCTTTGGAATACATGTTCATTAAATTTTTCGAAAATAATGACTTTCTCAAACTCAGTCTTTTAAAAAAATATGTTTTCCTCTCAGATAAAAGAATAAGAT
This sequence comes from Capsicum annuum, assembly GCF_002878395.1. NCBI lineage: Eukaryota > Viridiplantae > Streptophyta > Magnoliopsida > Solanales > Solanaceae > Capsicum > Capsicum annuum. Next base: position 80,855,796 of record NC_061122.1, read on the forward strand.
TTATCATATTAGATAGGAGAATACACATACACACATTGGGAGTCTCTTACAACTATCATAAACCATGTGAGCTACATCGAGTCCAACATCCAACCCACGTTAGGGAGAGCTGTCCTATCCTTGCCATTAGAGTAGGGCCTTAATCTTTTGTTCACTAGTGATCACTATATCAATCAGCCTTAGGCTCAAATTCTACGGGGGCACATAGTTCTAGGGATGTACCAATCACATCTATACCTCTCACTCGGTGCTAAAGACTACTCTCGAACTTAGCTCAGATCATTTCAAAACAAAATCTACAACAACGTAATTCAACAATTCATATCGGGAGCCATCATGCTACCCTTTTTCATAATAAATCAACATGTGGATTTTTTTCTCATTCAAGTTCAAAAATAACTCTTTCAAGATCAAAAGATCAAATCATTAAAATACCAAGGTGTGTATAACACATTACTTCACCAAAGATCATAATCTCAAAGAGGGTTTAAATCCCATATATCAACACTTGAGCAAAACATTTCAAGATTTATACTTTGTATAGCAAAAAAGTATAACTCATATGAAAATCTAGAAATTCAACTTGAAACATGATATTAACATCAAAACTCAAGGAATTTATCTTTAAGACATCACAAAAATATCATAGTTTCTTGAACAAGAATATAGGATAATAGTTTACATCTCAAATTCATAATTAAACAAGTAAAATCATGTATCTTCATAATATAATATAAATTTTTGGGCACAAGAATGAAAGGATGTTCTTGTTGAAAACCCCACATACCTTAAAATTGAAGCTTTGGATGAATTCTTAACCTTGGGACTCTATTCGTGAAAATAATAAGTGCTTCTTGTAGCCCTCGGAATGGAGATTCTGAACCTCGAAGAATTATTGAAAACTCATGGTTGAGTCTTGTGATATTTGAATTTTTAGATTGAAACTCTAATGAATGTTCTTGGTAATTTTGAGAGAGAGTAAACTTATTTTGGTGTTATGGGAGTTTAATCCCTTGTTATTGACATATATGGTAGTGTTTTTGGCACTTGGAAGTGAGGTATGCGGTGTACAACCCATGGGAGACCTTAAGGTGTACGTCCTACACCTTATGGCAGACATTTAAGTGTGCCTCGCACTCCCAATTTCATACATTTGATTGGGCGGCGCATTGCCCATCGCACACCCTTACTGCCTCTCACAAAAAAGGGTATAACTCTTCGCTCGGGTATCAAATTTTTCAAAATTGGCATTGTTCAAAAGATAATTCAATTATCTATAATTTGATAGGTCTTGGGATGAAAAATTCCATGTATGTTAAGAGATATTCACATTTGAAGTTGACCCTTGTAGAATTGAATGTCAAACTTTGGATGAATCAATTGGTCTTAGCTCAACCTTGTTCTAGGTCATTACTATAAATATTTTCCACCTTTAAACTACTCCATAGACTAGGATAATGATCATTCAAGTTGTATTCACGTTAGAATCACTTGGGTTAGAACTTAGACGCGCAGGAACGGCGGTTAGAATTCTAGCACAAAAATATGGGGTATTACAGTATTATCAAGAGTTGGAATTAAACTGGTCAAAAAGATCAATAAGACTTAGAATTAAACCAGTCATAAATATCAACAAAAACTCGAAATTGAATCAGTTATAAAAATCAACAAAACTCAATATTGAATTGGTCATAAATATCAATAAGACTCAAAATCAAACCAGTCATAAATATCAACAAGACTCAAAAGTAAATTGATCATAAATATCAACAAGACTCAGAATTAAACCAGTCATAAATATCATCATCATTATTATAGCATGGTCAATAACATAAATAACAATGAAATTATCCTTCACATCTACCAATAATATCATCAAGTACTAAGGTTTCTCACCATAACCTCAATACCCCTTCCCAAGAGTCTAATAGGCATAAAGGTTCACCAAAGCTAACATGTTTCATAGCCTAAGGTGGGCTAAGAGTCCACTCTAATTCTTGAATTCCAATTTTGGAAAATTTCTACTTGAACTAGGCTTAAGCTATCTAATTTCACTTTTAGATGTCAAACAAGCCTTAATTAGCCCTATGATAGGAATTTAACCTAAAACATGAGTAACTAGGTTCATTATGCCTAAATTGACTAATCCAAGTCATTCTCATTCTAAGAATGATAGAAAAACTCTAATTCACCTAAAGTACAAGGGAACAAGCTAAAGAATTCAAGCTTGCGGTGTCAAATGTGCCTAAATGGCTCAACTAATCCCAAGTCTTATAATTCATCACAAAAACACCTAAAACTCATCCAATATAACAATATATCATAATTATACTAAAAGATAGCTCAATCTAACTAGGATTAAACCTAGCGTACCTCGATGTCGAAGAATGTCATGAATCGCTAAACCTTTGCTTTCCCCTTTCGATAAGCCTCTTCAAGATTTCAAGCTATTAAAATCAAATTTTATATGTAAATATGAGAACAAATATACCAATATTGCACATTGTGCTTCTAGTCCAAAGACGATATCAAAAACCCCATGTGGGTCCCACTTATGCAACCACATTTCTATAATGACCCTCCAGGTCAATTTCTATATTTCTACTTATTTCTTCCATTAAATTCTCTACATAGATTCCCAAGTCATTTATAACTTGCTGGGTTTGTAGTTCGATTATTGAGCAGTCTATTTGGTTTTTTGAACTAATTCCCTATTTAGAAGTCTTTGCTGGTTCTAAATGGCCACCGAGCAAAAATATTAGTAAAATAATCTTAGGTATAATTTCTAACTATGCCAGCAGCTCTATAATATTGATTTTAGGCAAGGTGGTCCTTTGGTTTGGGTCTCATTGAACCCAAGTCCATTTTGATCCCATTGGTTGGAAAGTTAAAATATCGGAAGATATGGGTGTGAGGACCACAATTTGTCTAAAAAAACCTCCAATGGAAAATCCTACATTACCAATACGTCTAAAAAATTAAATTTACTAGGGTTCCATAGTTTATTTGCAAAAATTAGAGTCCAAATGGGTTCTGGAGGTCAGAAACAAAATTTGGACATTGTTGGCACTAGAGCATGGTGATTGCAACACACATCATGGTGATTGTGCCATAGCGATCGCGACACCTATGGTGGCAATCGCGGTACCTCCAAACCTGGAAGGGCTACAAATAGGTGGCACTAAAGCATGGTGATCGCAACACACATCATGCTTAAGTGAACGTTACTTTAAATTTGGTACTCCCATAAATCAACAATGGAAGTGACCTAATCTTCCACTTAGAAAGTCTCTAATGAACTCTTCACCTAAAAATTATACAACATTCTTTTATCCAAGAATGGAGGCTATGAATTCTAAAGCTAAACCTAAAAATTGGGGAAGATAGAATTTGATACATGATGTTTGGGTTTGAATCATTATGTAAAAATTAGGATCAGCCACGTGCATTTCCAGTTTTACCCTTGGGTTGATTTCTTTCGCTAAGCTACGATTGTGTGTAACTTCCGCGATCACAGTTGGATGAATTTTGCTTGACTTTCGCAATCACGATCAGCAGACCACGACCGTTGTACCTGAGGCCTTGCTACTCCAAGTCTTTATCTGTATTTTTTTTTGCTCCCTTTTGATTATTTTTAGCTCTATATTAATGAGATACGTGCCTATATGATGGTACGATTATGGTTATGTTTCCTTTATATTTCTCTTAGGTGTGCTCTCTGGTGGTATGGGATGTCATGATAAATTTCTTACTTTATGCACTAGTTGGTGTATGGATGCCAACTTTGTACTTATGTTTGCTTGTGATTGCACTTGTGTTGCCTTATGATTTTGAATTGCTTATTTCTTATGCATGATGATATTGGCATATATTGATTCCTTATGTTATATTGTTATTTTGATATTTAATACTTGTGATGTATGGACATAATACCATGCGTTGATGCCTTATGTTATATTGTGATTCAGATATTTCATGCTTGTTATGTACAGCGATATTGGCATGTGTTGATGCCTTATGTTATACTCTTTTTCTGAATTGCTTACTTATTATATACAGTGATGATGGAGATAATTTAGGTTTGATTCTGTACCTTGACTTATTTATGATTATCTTGCATTTTATCATTCTTATATCATGATTTAGCTTAGTCAGCCGATGATGTCTACTAAGTACCCATTATTTTGGTACTTGTACTACATTTTTAAACCTTTTTGGTGCAGATTCGAGTATTACATATCATCATTGATCATGATTCATTAGGTTATTGATTCTCAGATATAGGGTAATGATACGGGAAAGACAAGGGAAGCACGAAACAAACACCAAATCAATCCACTAATCTTAAGAATTCGAGGACCAAGATGGAGACCACACTTGGATTTGCTACCAACAACAAGAATACAAGATACAAGAGTATATTTTAATACCAAAACAGCTAAAAAAACGTGATGAACAAGATGAACAACAATAATACAAGTTTTGAATTCAACGAAGACCCCAAAACAGTCCACTACACAACACATCATGATTTGCAAGAAAATAAAGATAGATAGTGAGACCAAGATTATTACAAGATTAAGAACCAAGTGTATTTCAACACTAACCCCTAATGAATGTAACAATCAAAACTACACTCTTACGGTGAGCACCAAGGGAATGAACTCACCTCAAGATCTATCATTTTCAAGAAAAGATCAATATTGGCTTTTCCAAGCCCTATGCTAAGGATGACTTTTCCAAGCCCTACAACTAAGGGTGTTACACTCTCAAAAGATACAAAATATGTCTTTCAATTCTTCATCATTCCAAATCTAGTGAAAATAAGACTAAGGGGGCCTATTTATAATATATTACAAATGAATATAAAAAGACCACTTTGCCCTTAATGAGAGGGGTGGCCATGATGTGTAAATACACCATATGTAATGTCCATGGATCAGCCAAATCTATTAGTTCTGGATCTGCCTATGGAATGTGTTATAGTTGTGGGGGCCATGGTCACTATTCTCTAGAGTGTCCTCTTCATGGGGAGATTGTTGCTTCATCTCAAAGTGTGATGCTATTGTTGAGAGTCCGTTGATTGACTCTATTCTTACTATTTATGTGATTTTTGATACGTTCCCTATTGTCCTTCCTGTTATTCCCCCTGTCCATAAGATTGAGTTTGCTATTGACCTTGAGCCTGGTACCTATCCCATTTCTCTGGCACCTTACCATATGGCTCCTATCGAGCTTAAGGAGTTGAACTCTTGGCTTTAGGATCTTCTTGGTAATGGTTTTTATTAGACTAGTTATTTCCCCTTAGGGTTTCCCTGCATTGTTCATGAAGAATAAAGATGGCTCTTTGCGTATGTGTATTGATTATAGACAGCTTAGTAAGGTGACGATAAAGGACCATTATCCTATATCTCATATTAATGATTTGTTTGACTGGCTTTAGGGTGCAACCATCTTTTCTGAGTTTGATTTGAGGCTTTGTATGGTAGGAGATGTTTTCCTCTAGTTGAATGGGTTGAAACTTCTGAGGTTAAACCCCCATGGTATGAATATGCTTCAGGAGTGATTCGATAAAGTCAGGGTATTTTAGGATTGACTGAGAGTGGATTGGAGTAGGCAAAGGGCTTATGCATACCTTTGGCCTTGTGCCTATATATTTGGAGTTAGGGATTGTGTATTCCTCTGTGTATTGCCCGTGAAGGTTGTTATGAGGTTGGGGAGGAAGGAAAAGCTCAGTCCGAGATATATTGCTCCTATTGAGATTCACTACGTTGTTGGTGAGGTAGCTCATGAGTTAGCTTTAACTTTGAATTTTATTATAGTTCATCCAATTTTCCATGTTTCTATGTTGCAAAAATTTAGTCCTGATCCTTCTCATTTGTTTATATAGGACTCAGCCCAGTTAGACAAGTATTTGGCCCTATTAAGGAACCTGTGCTTACTTCAGCTAGTGATGTGAGATGATGGCGCCCAGAGAAATTCCTGTTGTCAAGGTTCAGTTGAGGCACCACCCATTGAGGAGGCCACATGGGAGATCGAGGACGAGAGATGCAGGCCCAGTATCCTCACCTGTTCGACACTTTAAGTATACCCTCATTTCTTAACTTTCGAGGACAAAAGTTCCTTAGTAGTGGATATTGTAATGACCCTCCAAGTCATTTTCTATATTTCTACTTACTTTTGCCATTAGAGCTTCTCCGTAGCTTCCCCAAGTCATTTATGACTTGTTGGAACTAATAATTTGTTATCGACCAGTTCATTTGGTTTCTTGAACCAATTTTCTATGTAGAAATCGTCATTGGTTCCAAATGGCCACAAGGCAAAAATATCAGTAAAACAATCTTGGATCAAATTTTGATTGCACCAAAGCTCCAAAATATTAATTTTAGGCAAGGTAGACTAATGGTATGGGTCTCATTGTACCCAAGCCCATTTCGACCCATTGGTCGAAAGGTTAAAATATTAAAAGATATAGGTATGAGGCCCACAATTGGTCTCAAATACCTCAAATTGAAATTCTGACTTCACCAATACATCTATAATGTTGAATTTAGTGGAGTTACATAATTAATTTGCAAAAATTGGTGTCCAAATGAGTTTCGGAGGTAAAAAAAAATTGGACTTTGCTGACACTAGAGTATTGAGATTGTAGCCCACATCAAGGCGATCGTGCCATGGAGATAGCGGCACCTATGGTAGCGATCGCAATACCTCCATACCAGAGAGGCTATAAATAAGCCCCTTGGTTGCAAAATTGGCTATTTTTACTTCTCCTTGAGACATAGAAACCCTAGAATGATATGTTAACTTTATATTGAGTATTAGGTGTGAGTTGGAAGCTTATTTAACATATGATTTCAATATTAACAATGGATTAAAGTTATGAATCCTTCGTTTTTATGCTTGAATTTCTTTAATTTTTTTACCAAAACCCCTATTATCTCAAAGGCTTGATTTTAGCCCAAATAAGCTTAGTTTTTACTTGTTTCTTGAGGATTATGATTTCATAATGGTTTATGACATTGGGTTGATCTCAAAAATGTATTTTCCGTTACCCACTTGGGGTTTTTTGGCGCAACACAAATATCGATATTCTCATAATGATGTGTAGAATGTATTTTTGATAGCTTGGCTCCTTGAAGAAACTTCTCTAAAGGAAAAAGTGAAGGTTTAGCGGATTGTTGAGCATTATTTGGGTTGGGGGTAGGCTAGGCTTACTCCTTGTTAGATTGAGCTATGTTTTGATATAATTGTGATATCTTGTTAGATTGGGATGGTTTTAAGTATTGGATTGATAAAATCCAAGACATGGGTTAGTTGGACCCTTTAGGTTATGTGAAATCTTACAATTGAAAATCTTGACTTGTTTCCCTTTGACTTAGGTAAAACAGACTTCATTACTCATGTTTGTCATGAGAATGCCTTAGAACACTCAATATTAGGTAAATTGTTGTAGTTGCTCATACATAAAGTAAGTTGGCCTTAGTTGCTAATACTAGTGAATGTTGCCTTAGTTCCGTTAAACTTAGTAAAAGTGCTTAAGTAGAATATCTACCTAAGGGCTTATGGTGGCTTACTTTACATCTAAGAGTTGGTTTAGATACCATAGCCTAGTCTAGGGTAGAAATTTGACTTTGAATGCATTCGGGAATTTAGATGTGGGCTTGTTGACCTACCATAAGTCAAGACGTATGATTAGTTCCCTTGAACCCTTATGCTTAGTAATTGACAAGAGAATGCTCCTTGTGGAAATATTGATGATTCCTTGTACTTGTTGGTTATGCGGACTGGCATTGAGAATAATGCCCAACAGATTATGCCTTATATGCCTTATTAGCTAAAGTTTATGTCAAGTTATTAATTATGTTGTTGTGATTAACTGTTGTTTTGGCAAATGAACGTGTTATTTAATGAGCCCTTAACTTTTTTTATCTTTTAAGCCATAAATGATGTTTCGACCATGCTATGAATAAGCTATATATTATCTCATGCTTCATCCATCGTTCATACTAATAATAAATTATCTTTAGGCCAATAGTGGGCCAACGAATACACTATTAATGGGCCTTTGTTCATGATATCACTTATGGCTATGCCCATGCTCTAAAGGCCTAGATTATGAATTTTGGTGATTGCCTTATAAGTTATGTATATGATTGTTGACCAAATTATTGTTAATGTGATGTGTGGCTATGGATTATGCTATTAATTAAGCCCAATGTACCTTATCATGTAGATCATTGACTAGACTACTATTTTGGGACTTGGGCTATGATATTACCCATTTTATGTTTTTGCCTAGTAACCAAATTAGTGCTTTTGCTAGAAATCTCTCTTGTGTCTAAGATTGTGAGTCATGATACTAAGGGCTCTAGAAGGTATATTTGTTGACTACATAAGAAGCTATTCTACTGACCATGTTGAACCTGTTAATGCTTTGTAATATTCCCGCTATATATATTAATATATTTATGGATAAATTGTCCTTGATGATGATTGATGAGATCTGAAGGTATGTTTCTCTGTACTTCTCTTTTACTTAGCCCTCATAGGGCTTGTCATTTACTTTATCCTTCATGAGGCTTGTCATTTAATTTAGTCTTTTTGAGGCTCATTCTTTATTACAATATATTGATGATATGATAATGCCCGACAAGGCCCGGGAATATTATGATGATATTTTGATACCCGACACAACTAGTAGATATTATGATAATTTGTTGATACCCGATAATGCTAGAGGATATTATGATGATATTTTGATGCTTCGCAAGGCCATAGGATATAATGATGATAAATTTATACCCGGTAAGGCCAAATAATATTGTGATGATATGATGATACCTGGTGCGTCCAGAGGATATTATGATGTTACATTGATATCCAGAAAGGCCAAGATACTGTGATATTATGATGATACCCAGCAAGGCCAGAGTATGATTATTGACGTGCCTATATGTACATCTATCGGATTGAACCTAGACATACCCTTGTATGGCAATTATATGTTATTTATGCTCTTGTCTAGTTGGGTAAAATATTGGTAATAAAGATATCGGTTATAGTCTTCTAATAAGTCAGGGTATTAAGTGGTATAGTTGGTGATTTGAGGATGAAAGATGCTTAGTAGTGGATATTACTTAAGTGGCTAATAGTAACTAGTGGATTCGTGAACCTTAGTGATAAAGTGGACGAATGGCATTGATGGCTATTAATAGGGATAATTAACTTATTATGGTCGTTAATGATAATAGACTTAGAGATGGTGATAATTAGTTGCTATTAATGACTAAGTTAATGATGTTGATTGGTTGCTAAAGGAGGATTTTTGTATTAATAATGCTCTAATTAGTAAAAGATATTAGTTGATAGAGGAACAATAAATAAGTGGTGATTAGTGGTTGTATGATGAATGGTGACTAATGGGATTATGATGTCAAGAAATGAATATTGGCTAATAGACGAATATGGTCTAGTGGTGAATCTTGACTAGATGTTTGATATTGGATAGTTAGTGAATAATGGTTAGTTGTTGACCCTTGAATAGTGATTATGTGATGAATAATGGATAGAAAATAATTAGGGGTTATATGATAACTAGTGAGTAATTGTTTTAATAATAAGCGTTGACTAGCTAATAATGAGTGAATAAGGTGTATTGATGAGATAGGTTCCTATATGATGGTATGATTACGGTTATGAGTATACTGGCATATATTAAACCATTATAAGTATTAATGATGATTATATATGATGGAAAATGGTCATTTGATAAAAATTAAGGAAAACTATGTATAATGAGGAAGTTTGTATATATTGTTGATTTGTTTCCTTTGTATTTATCTTGGGTGTGCTCTCTGGTTGTATGGGAAAACGTGATGAGTTCTTTACTTTATGTACTAGCTGGTGTATAGGCGCCAACTTTGTACTTGTGCTTGCTTGTGGTTGCACTTGTGTTGCTTTATGATTCTGAATTGCTTATTTCTTATTCATGACGATATTGGCATGCGTTAATTCCTTATGTTATATTGTTATTCTGATATGTGAAACTTGTGATGTACGACGATAATGGCATGATTTGATGCCATATGTTATATTATAATTTCACTATTTTGTGCTTATTATGTACAGCGATATTAGCATGTGTTGATTTATTATGTTATACTATTATTCTGAATTGTTTATTATATATAGTGATGATGGATATGATTTAGATTTGATTCTGTACCTTGACTTATTTATGATTATCTTTCAATTTATTATTCTTATATCATGATTTAGCTCAGTCAGTTGTTCATGCCTACTGAGTACCCATTGTTTTGTACTCATACTATACTTCTGTACCTGTTTGGTGCAGATTCGAGTATTAGTTGTTGTTGTTAATCATGATTCGTAAGGTGATTGATTCGCTGAGATAGGGTTAGCTCTTGGAGATCACCCAATTTCCTTCCATCTTTGTATTCAATTTTTAGTATTCAAGACAGATATATTGACTATTCTAGACCGGGAGTTGTTTTGAAACTATTAGTTTCCCTTATACTGGCTCTACCAGGTTTTGGGATTGGTATCTTGTATGATTGTTATCCAACCTAGAACCTTTAAATTTTAAATTTATGTTTGAGAATTATGCCTATGGTGGGCCTTTCTTACCAGATTAACCCATTGTGTTAGCTCTGGGTTATGGTATTGGCTTACCTACAGGTGGGAATTGGTAGGTGCCATCATGGCTCATAAATCGGGTCCTGACAATTTTAAAGGCAAACCCAATGTTCATACATGATCAAGGAATCTTAACCCTTAATAATGGGTGAAAAGACAAGCTAATTTGGGGCTAAAATCAAGCCCTCAATATAATTGGGGTATTGGTCAAGAACAAAGAAAAATCAGCAAGAAGCTAATTCGGATGATAATCATGAAAATAAATGTTAAAAGAGCTTTCTAATCCCCCACATGCCTCAATTGTGAATTATCACACTCTTTAGGACTTTCTCTCTCAAGATATGGGTGAGGAATAGGCCAATTCATAACCTAAGGGGTCTGTTTATGCCCCTTCCAGGTAATCAGGTGCTACAATCACACATCCAGGTATGTAATCACGCACCCTAGAATTTGAGAAGATGTGGTGATTGCTACAAGCCTTAGTGAGATTACACTACCCTCTCTACACATACTGGCGATATCGCAACTCAAATGGTGCAATCACAGAGGCACCAGATATCAGCTGAAACTTGGAAATTCTTCCAATTTTTCTCCAAGGCCTCAGGATTCATTTAGAACCCGATAGATGCAAATGAACTATGTAACCACACTAAATTTGATGCTTCGGATGTGATAGCAAAGTTGGATTTTCCATCTGAGGTCGTTTTGACCAAATATAAGTCCCACACCTAAATTCCAATTTTCCAATATTCGACCAATAGGTTGAAAGGAGCTTGAGTGCATGGAGAACCGAACCAAAGGTATACCTTGCCTAAAATCAATATTACGGAGTTGTTGATGCATTAAGAATTTGTATCCATGATTATTTTGCTAAATTTTTTGCCTGGTGGCCATTTAGAACTAGTGAAGAATTCAAAATAGGGAATAGGATAAAAAAAACAAATGAATTATTTGGTAACCAAACTGCTAGTCCCAGCAAGTCATAAATGACTTAGGGAAGCTATGGTAAAGCTCTAATTACGAAAATAAGCAGAAATATGGAAAATGATCTAAAAGGTCATTACAATATCCACTACTAAAAAAACGTTTGTCCTCAAAAGTTAAGGATGAGAAAATACCTGAAGTCTCAAACAGGTGAGGATTCTAGGCTCGTATCTCATTCTCGATCTCCTAAGTGGCCTCTTCCACTAGGTGGTGTCTCCACTGATCCTTAACTATAGGAATTCTCTAGTGCACATTCGCCTCACATCACTGGCCAAAATGAGCACTGCTCCTCTATAAAGGTCAAATGCTCATCCAACTGGACTGAGTCCTATCTAAGCACATGAGATGGATCCAAAATATACTGTACAACATAGGATTTGGAAAATTGGATGAACAACAGCAAAATTTGGAGGTAGATCTAACTTATAAGCTACCTCACCTACTGTACGAAGAATCTCAAAAGGACCAATATATCTTTATCCCTTCCTCCTGAATGTCATCACACCCTTCATGGGTGATACACAGAAGAATATACAATCACTAACTCCAAATATCAAGGAACGAATCCAATGATTTGCATAAGCCTTCTACTTACTCTGAGCCACTCTCAACCTATCCTGAATCATCCTGACTCTGTCCAAAGACTCTTAAAGAAAATCTATATCCCGAGGCCTAACCTCGGAAGTCTCAAACTATCCAAAAGGAAAATGATATGTCCTACCATGCAAACCCTCAAAAGGCACCATTTCGATACTCGAATGATAACTGTTGTTATATGTGAACTTGCCAAGGGTAAGTGTTGCTCCCACTAGCCTCCAAAATCCATAACACAGGCCCAGAGCATGTCCTCAAGAATCTGAATAGTCCCCTCAAATTAGCCATCGATCTGTGGATAAAAGGTTGTACTCAAATCCACTTGAGTGCCCAACTCATCTAGAAATGCTCTCCAAAACCTCAAAGTGAACACAGAACCATGGTCTGAAGTGATAGAAATGGGCATCCTATACAAATAGACTATCTCCCAAACATTGATATAGGTTAATCTCTTAGGACTAAAAGACAGCTGAATAGGAATGAAAGGTGCTGACTTGGTCAAACAATCCATGATGACCCACATACCATAGAAACCATGGTAAGTGAGAGTCAACCCACTAACAAAGTCCATAGTAATCTGATACAAGTCAAATAGGCATCAATGTTTTTTATCACATAACTCGAGGCCAACATATGGAGATCCAAGCCTTGATCCCCTTAAGGATCCAAGAATGTGCTTGGAGGCCCTTCTTCGAGCTTCTAATAAAGCAATATTGAGTTTGGAAGATAGCTTGGAGCAAAGGAAAGCCCTGGCATAGGAATAAAGAGAGCCTTTATGGGTTATTTTCGAAATAACCACTTTTAGGCTATTTTTATAATAGGCTAGTTGTGGAGGCAACTACTATAAATATGTACCTTAGACATTTTATTAGTTAGTTTTTATTCATTAAATTACATTATGTATTAAATATAACTCCATGGGAGTAATGAGGGCTTGGAAAAACCGATGTTGAACCTTGCTTAGAAACGTTGGTTGTAAGGGTGATCTAATCCACTTTGCGGTCACGTAGTAGATAGGTAATTATTGATAGACATTAAGGAAGGTTTTAGGGTTTGAAACGCCCTTCATTTTCCTTTCCGTTATCAATTTTATGTCTATCATTCTATCATTTATCCTTTTATCCTTTTTCTGTTTGTTCTTCAATTTTATTGATTCTTACATTTGTGTGTTTGTTTTTGTCTTTGTATATTACTCATGTATTATTTGGTATAAGAGACAAGCTTGATTTTGTTCCTACGAAGTCAATCTTGGGTTTGTTATATTATAAATCACAAAAAAAATAGAAAAAGAAAATAGGAAAAAGAGTCCCAAAACATTTTTTAGGGTGTTTTTGTAGTACCCCGTATTTTTTTCTAGCTTAATTTTGCTCCTAGAATATCAAGGGTTAGGTTCAAAAAATGAATAACAATTGTTACATGTGAAATTTTCAAGATTTATACCCTTCATTTTATAGATAATTGAATAAGCTTTCCATCGATACAAAATTTTCCCAAATTCGATGCTCGATTGAGAAGTTATGGCATTTTTAGTAAAGAAGTATCCCAACTGGAGAAGCATCATTCCGCGGTGACTTTCAAAAAGGCAATCATCTGATTCCAATGGACCTCCATTATAAGCCCGTGTCGCGGTGAAGCCTTATTTCCCAATTGTCAATTTCCAGTGGCTCACCACGATAGTGGTGCATCCTGGTGATGGCTAAAATGGTATTTTAATAGTGCACCTGATAGCTCTGCATTGCGTTGAACTTTCAGTTCCCACTCGTCCTTTTCCAATGAGCCACCGCGATAGTGGCACATCGCGCTGGCATACAAATTTGGAAATTTTCTCTTATTTTTCAGTTCTGATTAAATTTTAGAAGGGGCACTTTGGTCAATTCCCAAACCCTCAATTCGTCCAAAATAAGGAATTATGCATATCCTAAGTACTTTATGCTTATTTTCATTCATTTTCTCTCAAAGAAAAACCCTATATCTCAAAAGCTTACTCTCCAAAAATCAATGTCCTCTATTGTTTCTCCAAGAAAACCCAAAATTGAAGATTCCCAAATCAAGATAATCAAGAGTTCATCTTCAAAAGAACAAATAGAGATTCAAGTTCAAGCTTTCTAAGAAATCTCATCAATTAAGGTATGTGGGATTTATGAACAAGGATCTTCTTTCATCCTTGTGCCCAAAACCAGCTTTTAACTACGAATTTATATGATTTTAGATTAATATACATGAGTTTTAAATTAGGGTTCATACCCATTATGGCTAATTGCAAGAATATGAGATTTCAAGTGATTTAAAAGTTGAATTTCATGTTTATTTTCATATTTTCATGCCTATTGCAATAATTTCAAGATTTTGAGATGAATTATCATTGTTTTCATTATCAGGATGATTATTATGATGTTTTGACATGAGATTAATGCATGGGTTATTTTCCCAAGATTGAATATTATTATTTCAAGAAAGACTATGCTTAAAGCATTAGATAATCAGTTTATTTTCAGATTTTCAGTAAAGATTTGATCTTTTGACCCTCAGATAAGATTTGGAATCCACTTTATAGATTTATTACAAGTTACAGAAATCAGATTGGTTTAACATACAGATTGAATCAGATAAATGCATAATTGGTTTCATAACAAACCCTTATGCTAGCTTTTTAAAGTGGATTTCCAATAGAATGAGCATACAGATTAAAAGGGAGTAGTATTTAGCACCAAGATGAAAGTGTGGGATTAGCATGCCCTATCTTCCATAGAACTACATAGCCAATGTAGGTACAGATTCAGATTATTCCTATTTCTATATGGATGATAGATACGTATGTGATCACTTAGATTAGGTTGTACTCCTTGGCAAGAGTATGACACCTCTCCCCATCGTGAGGTTTTCTCCAAAGGAAAACAAAATGTTGGACTCCATGATAGCTAACATGGTTTATGTCGGTTAGAAAAACCTCCCTTCAGACAAAGTACTTTCTTTGCAGAATAGTTTTTAGAAGAATTCAGATTAGAAAGAAAAGCTTTTATAAAACTAAGTGTAAAGGCTCACAACTTTATTCAGATTGTAACATCCCGTATTTTGCTTGTATTTTTCTAATTATATGGAACTTGGTATAGCCTTTTGATATATATAACGTATGAGAATTGTTATGCAAGTATTAATGGTATAGATGGAATTATAGATGCTGCCCGTACAGTTTAATGTGATGTGACTAAGTTAACGTTAAGATATCTATTTAAACTTGGAATCATAAGCTAGTCTTTGAATCTAAAGTTTAAAGTGACCAAGTGTGTATAAGTTGAAGGTTAGATTAAAGGGATTAGGAGCTGAAAATGGAGCAAATATTGAGGTGCTTGCTTGACTTATTTAAGCTAGTAGGTGAGTCTCCTACTTAAGTTGTTTGGACCAAATTAATGGACCCATGGCTATGGATCAGATTTGGGTCTATTCTAATATACTCATTTGGGCCAAATTGAACAAAAGAGAAAGAAAATGGATAAGTGGCCCAACACACCAATCTGCCAAGGCCCAAATATAATTGAGCCCAACAAGAAATTAAGCAAGTAGGTGCATCACCTACTTTGAAGTTTCAGCAGCTTGGACCCTTAAGTAGGTGCATCACCTACTTGGACCAATTTGACCAATTTTATGGTCCAAAATGAAGCTAAGGAGGTGGACAAGATAGGGCCTTTAAAAGGACAAGTTGCTGGTCATTTTACTTCACTTTTAAGTCACAAAAAAGGAGTATATTTCAGCAAATTTCTCTACTCTCTCTAAAACAACAAAAACAACAGCCCTATTTTTCCTTCTAAGGTTCTTGAAGAAACCCTCACCTTTGCAGCCCAAAGTAAGTGAAAAACACTTAAGGTTTTGTTTAATTATCTCATTGAAGATTAGGAAAACAAGTTATAAGTGTTTGACTATAACTATATGGCTGATTATAGAATAAGTTGTTTGTTCACGTTTCCTTGTTATTGAGGAACTTTTTTTCTTCTTCTTTGGTTTAAGTGTAAAGGAAAGTTCAAGCTCTTGAAGTGGTCAATTAAAATAATAAGTTGTTGAATTGAGGTAAGGTGACTGCTCTATTTTGTTTTTCTTATATATGAATTTGAGAGGGGATTATGGATGTCTTGTTATTGAGAACTCAAGAGATGATGAGTTCAATAATTGATTGCTACAATAAAAGGGATTTGGGATTGTTTGTGGACTGTTGTGTATGTTTATGTCATGTGCTGCCAGGTTGAAGTTGGATAAAGGTGTGATGAGTTTGTAATGAATCATAGAAGAAAGATATGGTGATACACCACCGAACTAATGTTTGCTGCCCAATCTATTTTGCGTATTGTTTGGAATGTGTAATGAAGTCGAGGTGGTTTTGGTGAACCTTATAAAAACCTAAATGGTATGTGGGTGTAATTGGAGGAAAAAAAGGGTTAAAATAACACCCTTGTTTGATAGATTAGTAGTTGCTGCCCGGTTACTGTTTTGGGTGAAATTAAGTATCTCAAATGTGTTGATTGGTTACTAATACTAGTTTACCATATATTCTATTGTAGATAATTAATCTAAAAGGCGGGAAGTCAAGTCGGGTTAGTTTCAGAGTCAAATAACCAAGTATGTAAGGCATACTCTATTTCACACTCTTTGGCATGAAGTCGTACAATTGTTCCATCAAGCAAGTTTTTGAGGTTATCCTATAACAAAGTGCTACATAATGGCAGCACATTACACTCCATGTATCCAATGACCCTTGTTCCTACTCTCTAACACATTAGAACACCTCAATACATGCTTATTATTAAATCTGCACGTCTATCTTCACTAGAAAATTTCAGGAGTTCTTCGTTTGTTCAAATAAGACCCATATGTTATTTCAGCTCCTAAACACTTTATTTGTGTGCCAACGGCTCCCTACCTCATTGTTGTTGCATTAAGTGTCTATTTACATGTCTCTTATTAGAGTATTACTAGTTCAAGGTACCATAATGTGATGACCACCAAAGTAACAATCTCAAAGGCTAAATAAACTAAGTAATGCAAATCTGTAAATGACGAGTGGCAGCTCAGGGGCACTTTCCTAGCATGGGCCGATCTCGATACCTTTATTTGTGGGTGGCAGCTCAGGGGCATAAGCCTATCATAGGCTGATCCTAATCTTTATATGTAGGTGGCAGCTCAGGGGCATAAGCCTAGCATGGGCCGATCCTAATTTATCTATTTACCACTGATCAGCTGGTGATTTGCATTATATATGGCTTACAAATATTATGAAGTAAGAAGGGTAAAAATAAAGAAAGGAACGTAATATATGTAGTCCCACAAGTTTATATAAAGGTGGTCTACTAGTACTACTTATATATTTGTATCTGATTTTTATTGATCTTATGTACCATGTGTTGTTACTTTTAGCCTTACATGTTTAGTACATATTTTTGTACTGACGTCTCTCACGGGGGACCTACATTTCATGCTGCAGTCACAGGTACTTCAGCTCATACACCTCACTCATAGGAGCGCAGGCTATTCCGTGCATATTGGTGAGCTCCAGCTTGATTCGGAGCTTTTCGAGTCTGTTCCATATGTTTTGGTATTGTACAGTAGGTTAAGAGTAGGATGGGGGGGTTTGTCCCGACCCTAATTTAGAGGCTTTGTAGACTAATGTAAAGTTATAGTAGTGCCCTGATTTTAGACATGGTGGCCACATCGGCCAAATATTGTACATATCAGTTTATGCGTGCATGTGTAGTTATTTTCATCAATACATAATATCATGTATTTAGAACATTTGGTTGTCACAATTACATGCATGGGAAGTACAAGGTTATGAATTGGTTCTCTCGGGCCTTTATGGCTACAGGTGCCTGTCCGCCCCAATAGGATTTGAGGCATGACAAAAGTGGTATCTGAGCGGTCGTCCTAGGGTATCTACAAAGCTGTGTCTATATAGAGTCCTATTTATAGGCGTGTTGTGCACCACATCTATAAATAGGAGGCTATGTGACATTTAGGGGTTGTCTCTTTTTCTTCGTATCTTAGATCGTGCAATAGAGCCCATGTTGTAGGCAAAGTTATATTTAAACATTGAACCTATTTTTTTCCGCTTATTAGAATAAAGATGCCGGTTACAAGAAGGAGTAAGAATATTGGTAGGTGGATAGACGAGGCTGCCGTGGAGGGGACCAGCAAATCACCACCTAGACAAGCTAATCAAAGTGAGGCTCAAGCTGAGTTTGCATCCCAAACTTCTTCTACTCCTCCATCTCCAGAAGAGCTAAGAGGGAGAAGAACCGCATCCTTAGAAATACCTACCAATGCTACAGACCAAGATCTAAGGAATGCAGTACAATTGTTGGCTCGTAAAGTTACTGGACAAGCTCAAGGACAAGCCATTCCAACTACAGGTTCTAGTGGTGCAGATAGGGCAGCTAGCGTACAAATGCAGGATTTTCTCAAATTAGATCCTCCCACGTTTACCGGATCAGATCTTAATGAAGACCCACAGGACTTTATTGATCAAATCAAAAGGGCTCTAGATGTTATGCATGTGTCAGGTAAATAGACAGTTAAGCTAGCAACATATAGATTCAAGGGGGAGGCTATATTTTGGTATGAAGATTGGAAACGATCTAGGGGTATCGATGCACCTTCAGCTACTTGGAAAGAGTTCAAAAAGGTATTTCTTGATCATTACCTTCCATTTGAGATTCGAGAAGCTCATGCGGATCAGTTCCTGAATCTTCGCCAAGAGAATATGAGCGTGAGGGAGTACAACCTCCGGTTTAACCCCTTATATAGGTATGCTCCTAATGTTGTAGCTACAATGGATGATAGAGTTCATCGATATGTAGATAGATTGGATCCTTGTCTAGTTAGAGATTATACTATTTTTGCTTTGAACAAAGACATGGACATAGCAAGGATACAAGCATTCGCACAAAAAATGAAGGATCAGAGGCAAAGAAGAAAAACACAAGAGTTAGAAAGGGGGTATTACAAGAGGTCTAGATCTGCGGGGCAATTTATGGCATCCCAAGGAGAGTTTAGGCCTCAGTTTTCTAATAGACCTCCTAGGCCATTATCTTTTTATTCTGCATCTAGTGCTCCACCACAGTTTCAAGGGTCTAAAGGTAACCATTTTGGTCAAAGAAAAAAGAGTCAGAGTTCGCGAATAACAGGGTATCAAGAGCAAGGGATTATGAGCCAATTAAGGCCTCCTCGGCAGCCATGTAGACAATGTGGAAAGCTTTATTTAGGTGCATGTCAGTTTGGAACAAATGCTTACTTTTGGTCTGGTATGTCAGGACATATGATGAGATAATGCCCTCAAAGAAACATAAGTGGTATGGCACGACCTACTGCATCAGCCGTTGCATCATCATCATCGGTGCCTTATTTAGGTTGGGGTGTATAGCCTATGGGTCATAGTAGAGGTGTTAAAGGAACAGCTAGCTCTAGTGGAGTTCAGAATCGTACATACGTTTTAGCAGATCGACAAAATTCATAGGCTTCTCCAGATGTGGTTACAGGTACATTGTCTATTTTTTTACATGATGTATATGCATTAGTTAATTTGGGTTCTACATTATCGTATGTCACTCTATTGGTTGCTGAAAAGTTCAAAAGAACACCAGAATTACTAGTTAAGCCATTTGAAGTATCTATGCCGATTGGTGAATCTATTATAGTTAAGAGAGTGTATCGAAATTGTATATAACTATTTGCAGTTGCGATACAATGGCTGACCTGGTTGAGTTATAAATGGTAGATTTTGATGCTATAATGGGTATGGATTGGTTGGCTTCTTGTTATGCCACAGTAGATTGCCGAACTAAAAGGGTGTGTTTCCATTTCCCAAAGAAGGTAGTCCTAGAATGGAGAGGTAATATTGGTGCGCCAATAGGTAAATTTATTTCTTATTTTAAGGTAAAAAGGATAATTTTCAAGGGTTATATATGTCATCTGGTTAGAGCGAAGGATATAAATGCAGAGACACCAAGTCTTCAAACTATTCCAGTGGTAAATGAATTTCCT
This sequence comes from Capsicum annuum, assembly GCF_002878395.1. Taxonomy (NCBI): domain Eukaryota; kingdom Viridiplantae; phylum Streptophyta; class Magnoliopsida; order Solanales; family Solanaceae; genus Capsicum; species Capsicum annuum. The sequence continues at coordinate 80,876,058 of NC_061122.1, forward strand.
GATGTATTTCCTGAAGATTTTTCGGGTTTGCCTCCAGAACGAGAAGTGGATTTTGGTATCGATGTGATTCTAGGTACTCAACCAATCTCAATTCCTCCGTATAGAATGGACCCGACAAAACTACAAGAGTTGAAAGATCAATTGAAAGACTTGCTAGAAAAAGGATTCGTAAGGCCTAGTGTATCCCCTTGGGGTGCACCAGTGTTATTTATACGTAAGAAGGATGGCTCGTTAAGAATCTGTATTGACTATAGACAACTGAACAAGGTGACTATTAAGGACAAATATCCCCTTCCGAGAATTGGTGAATTATTTGATCAGTTGCAAGGTGCCAAGTGGTTTTCAAAGATTGATTTATGGTCTGGTTACCACCAAATGAGGGTCAAAGAGAATGACATACCCAAGACAGCTTTTCAAACATGGTACGGTCATTACGAGTTCCTAGTCATGTCCTTTGGGCTAACTAATGCACCTGCAGCTTTTATGTGTTTGTGATAGTTTTTATAGATGATATTCTGGTTTATTCGAGATCAAATGAGGACCATGTCAATCACTTATGACAGGTGTTGCAGATTCTTCATAATCGTAAGCTATTTGCAAAGTTCTCTAAATGTGAGTTTTGGTTAAAATTTGTGGCATTCTTAAGTCATATTGTATCTGATGAAGGAATAAAGGTTGATACTCAAAAGATAAAAGCCGTGAAGAACTGGCCAAGACCTATAACGCCTACAGAAGTTTGTAGTTTCCTTGGGTTGGCAGGTTATTATAGAAGGTTTCTTGAAGGATTTTTTTCAATTTCTACACCTTTAACAAAGCTAACACACAAATATCTAAATCCCAATGGAATGATGCATGCGAAAGAAGTTTCCAAGATCTGAAGAATAAGTTGACTTCTACACCCGTATTGGTGCTTTCAGAAGGCACAGAGGGGTATACAGTGTATTGTGATGCTTCAAGAATTGGATTAAGGTGTGTATTGATGCAACATGGTAAAGTCATAGCATATGCCTTGAGACAATTGCAGCCACATGAGAAAAATTATCCAACACATGATCTGGAGCTAGCAGCGGTTATATTTGCCTTAAAGATATGGCGTCACTACCTGTACGAGATTCATGTTGACATATACACTGACCATAAAAGTTTGTAGTATATCTTTAATCAGAAGGACTTGAATTTGAGGCAGCGAAGATGGCTTGAATTATTAAAAAACTATGATGTTGATATCTTATATCGTCTGGGAAAAGCAAATGTGGTGCCAGATGTACTAAGTTGTAAAGCTATGGAGCCATCTATAGAAAGACAAGGGCTGACTAAGGATCTACACCAACTAGCTAATTTGGGGGTTTGTCTTCTTGAAACTCCAGATGAAGGATTTATTGTGCATAATGCAGCAGAATCTTTACTAATAATTGAAGTAAAAGAGAAGCAATACGCAAATCCTATTCTATTATGACTTAAGGAAAATGTGCAATGTGGTATGACAAAGGCATTTAAGCTTACGCAAGAAGGGGTACTTCGGTGCCAAAATAGATTGTGTGTACCTAATGTAGACGGGCTAAGAAAGAGGATTATGATAGAAGCACATCATTCAAGGTGTTCTATCCATCCAGGGTCAACAAAAATGTACCATTATTTGAAAGGGATGTATTGGTGGGGTAACATGAAGAAGAACATTGCAAAATTTGTAGCCGAATGTCCAAATTGTCAAAGAGTTAAAGTAGAGCACCAAAAGCCCCGGGGTTATATGCAATGTATAGATATTCCAATATGGAAGTGGGACATGATCAACATGGATTTCATCACTGTTTTGCCTCATACATTTTGAAGGTTTGATTCCATATGGGTGATAGTTGATAGGCTTACCAAATCAGCACACTTTCTACCGGTTAGGACCACTTACATAGTTGAAGAATATGCCAAGTTATATATTAAGGAGATAGTTCGACTACATGGAGCTCCAATCTCTATTATATCGGATCGAGGAGCTCAATTTACTGCAAATTTTTGGAAGTCTTTTCAGAGAAATTTGGGGACACAAGTGAATCGAAGTATAGCTTTTCACCCTCAAACGGATGGGCAAGCAGAACATACCATTTAAACACTTGAAGATATGCTACGAGCTTGTGTATTGAACCTTAAATATAGTTGGGATGATCATCTACCTCTCATCGATTTTGCCTGTAACAATAGGTATTATTCAAGTATCAAAATGGCACCATATGAAGCTTTGTATGGAAGAAAGTGTAGAGCACCAATTGGATGGTTTAAAGCAGGTAAAAATGCCTTATTCGGGCCAGATCTTGTTTATCAAGCTATGGAAAAGGTTAAAGTGATCCAACAGTGACTAGAAATAGCCCAAAGCAGACACAAGTCATATGCGGATATTAGGAGAAGGGGGCTAGAGTTTGCTATAGGTGATTGGGTATTCTTGAAGGTATCACCAATGAAGGGGGTTATGAGATTTGGTAAGAAAGGAAAATTAAGTCCACATAATATAGGCCCATACCAGATTGCTCGGAGGTTTGGCCAAGTTTCTTATGAATTGGAGCTACCCCAAGAGCTCTCAACAGTTCATCCGGTATTTCACGTCTCAATGCTTCGAAAGTGCATTGGAGATCCATCTCATATTACTCCTACTGAAGATGTACAAGTTACGGAAGCTCTTACATATGAAGAAATACCTATTACTATCCTAGATCGACAAGTTAAGAAGTTAAGGAATAAGGAAATAGCTTCTGTAAAAGTGCTTTGGAGGAATTAGCAAGTAGAAGAGATCATATGGGAAGCTGAAGAAGCGATGAAATCCAAGTACCCCCATTTATTCAAATATGAAGAAAAAGTCCAAAATGTTGAATTGGAGCAATAACAAGTAAGTGTAAAATATATAGGTACTATATGGTAATAGGGATATTAAATTTAGGCTTGAACTTGTTTTGGTTGGACAGTTATGCTAACATTCGAGGACGAATGTTTCTAAGGGGGGAAGGATGTAACATCCCATATTTTGCTTGTACTTGTTCTAATTATATGGAACTTGGTATAGCCTTTTGATATATATAATGTATGAAAATTGTTATGCAAGTATTAATGGTATAGATGGAATCATAGATGCTGCCCGTACAGTTTAATGTGATGCGACTAAGTTAACGTTAAGATATTTATTTAAACTTGGAATCGTAAGCTAGTATTTGAATCTAAAGTTTAAAGTGACCAAGTGTGTATAAGTTGAAGGTTAGATTAAAGGGATTAGGAGCTGAAAATGGAGCAAAATATTGAGGTGCTTGCTTGACTTATTTAAGATAATAGGTGAGTCACCTACTTAAGTTGTTTGGACCAAATTAATGGACCCATGGCTATGGATCAGATTTGGGTCTATGCTAATATACTCATTTGGGCCAAATTAAACAAAAGAGAAAGAAAATGGATGTGTGTCCCAACACACCAATCTACCAAGGCCCAAATATAATTGAGCCCAACAAGAAATTAAGCAAGTAGGTGCATCACCTACTTTGAAGTTTCAGCAGCTTGGACCCTTAAGTAGGTGCATCACCTACTTGGACCAATTTGACCAATTTTATGGTCTAAAATGAAGCTAAGGAGGTGAACAAGATAGGGCCTTTAAAAGGACAAGTTGCTGGTCATTTTACTTCACTTTTAAGTCACAAAAAAGGAGTATATTTCAGCAAATTTCTCTACTCTCTAAAACAACAAAAACAGCAGCCCTATTTTTCCTTCTAGGGTTCTTGAAGAAACCCTCACCTTTGAAGCCCAAAGTAAGTGAAAACACTTAAGGTTTTGTTTAATTATCTCATGGAAGATTAGGAAAACAAGTTATAAGTGTTTGACTATAACTATATGGCTGATTATAGAACAAGTTGTTTGTTCACGTTTCCTTGTTATTGAGGAACTTTTTTTCTTCTTCTTTGGTTTAAGTGTGAAGGAAATTTCAAGCTCTTGAAGTGTTCAATAAAAATAATAATTTGCTGAATTGAGGTAAGGTGACTGCTCTATTTTGTTTTTCTTATATATGAATTTGAGAGGGGATTATGTATGTCTTGTTATTGAGAACTCAAGAGATGATGAGTTCAATAATTGATTGCTACAATAAAAGGGATTTGGGACTATTTGTGGACTATTTTGTATGTTTATGCCATGGGCTGCCAGGTTAAAGTTGGTAAAGGTATGATGAGTTTGTAATGAATCATAGAAGAAAGATATTGTGATACACCACCGAACTAATGTTTGCTACCCAATCTATTTTGCATATTATTTGGAATATGTAATGAAGTCGAGGTGGTTGTGGTGAACCTTATAAGAACCTAAATGGTATGTGGGTTTAATTGGAGGAAAAAAAGGGTTAAAATAACACCCTTGTTTGATAGATTAGTAGTTGCTGCCCGGTTACTGTTTTGGGTGAAATTAAGTATCTCAAATGTGTTGATTGGTTACTAATACTAGTTTACCATATATTCTATTGTAAATAAGTAATCTAAAAGGCGTGAAGTCAAGTCGGGTTAGTTTCGGAGTCAAATAACCAGGTATGTAAGGCATACTCTATTTCACACTCTTTGGCATGAAGTCGTACAATTGTTCCATCAAGCAAGTTTTTGAGGTTATCCTATAACAAAGTGCTACATAATGGCAGCACATTACACTCCATGTATCCAATGACCTTGTTCCCACTCTCTAACGCATTAGAATACCTCAATACGTGCTTATTAATAAATCTGCGCGTCTATCTTCACTAGAAAATTTTAGGAGTTCTCCGTTTGTTCAAATAAGACCCATGTGTTATTTCAGCTCCTAAACACTTTATTTGTGTGCCAACAGCTCCCTACCTCATTGTTGTTGCATTAAGTGTCTATATACATATCTCTTATTAGAGTATTACTGGTTCAAGGTACCATAATATGATGACCACCAAAGTAATAATCTCAAAGGCTAAATAAACTAAGTAATGCAAATCTGTAAAATGACGAGTGGCAGCTCAGGGGCACTTGCCTAGCATGGGCCGATCTCGATACCTTTATTTGTGGGTGGCATCTCAGGGGCATAATCCTAGCATGGGCCGATCCCAATCTTTATATGTAGGTGTCATCTCAGGGGCGTAAGCCTAGCATAGGCCGATACTAATTTATCTATTTACCATTGATTAGCTGGTCATTTGCATTATATATGGCTTACAAAGATTATGAATTAAGAAGGGTAAAAATAAAGAAAGGAACATAATATATGTAGTCCCACAAGTTCATATAATGGTGGTCTACTAGTACTACTTATACATTTGTATCTGATTTTTATTGAGCTTGTGTACCATGTGTTGTTAATTTTAGCCTTGCATATTCAGTACATATTTTTGTACTGACGTCCCTTATGGGGGACCTACATTTCATGCTGTAGTCATAGGTACTTCAGCTCATACACCTCACTCGTAGGAGTGCAGGCTATTCCATGTATATGGGTGAGATCCTGGTTGATCGAGGCTTTTCGAGTCTGTTCCATATGTTTTGGTATTGTGTAGTAGGTTAAGAGTAGGAAGGAGGGGGGTTTTCCCAACCCTAACTAAGTCTATGTATCTTTTAGAGGCTTTGTAGACTAATGTAAAGTTATGGGAGTGTCCTAATTTTAGACATGGTGGCCCCATCGGCCAAATATTGTGGATATCAGTTTATGTGTGCATGTGTAGTTATTTTCATCAATACATAATATCATGTTGTCAGAACATTTGGTAGTCACAGTTACATGCATGGGAAGTGCAAGGTTATGAATTGGTTCTCTCAGGCCTTTACGGCTACGGGTGCCTATCCACCCCAACAGGATTTGAGGCGTGACACAGATTATGCTTTATAGAAAGGTATTAGCTACAGACTTCAGCTTTCAAATTTTAGATATAAAAGTGAGTCCTTTCTATACTTTGGCAGCATGATGAACATATAGATCACTAGCACAGCTTTTAGAAGTAAATGTTATGACTCACGCGATTTATTCAATATGCTTTACTACTCATGATTTCAGATTTCAATTTCTCAGTTACTCAAGCTTATGTGAGTCATTTACATTTAGCATGCATTGTTTTAAAAATTGTGAGGATGATTGATAATATGTTTTACTAATACATTCACCCCTATATACTCAGTACATCCTCAAAGTATTGATCCACATATACGTCTATGTGCTACATTCTCTTATAATGTAGGTCCAGGTGCTCAATTCCAGCAGTGTGAGTAATTCGAGCATCTTCATCTACATCCTAATAGTTGGTGAGTCCTCATAGTTCGAGGACTTAGTTATTCAGATTTTCAGCTTATTAGTTTAGATAATTCAGTATTTTCAGACAGTTTGAGTCAGCTGGGGGTTTGTCCCAGTGACTCTCTAGAAATTAGTAGTAGAGACTTATCAGACTGCTAGTTTTGATTTAGATTATTCAGCATTGAGGTTTCAGACATTATTTTCAGATATTATATTCAGATAGTGTTTCACATATATTATGACTCTTATGTCTATATTTCTTTCATTATGAGATTCAGACTTAGTAGAAGGCAGCAGGGTTAGCTTAAGGCTACTCATAGTCTTAAGCACCGTGTGACATCTCGGGACCAGGTTTTGGGGCATTACAGTTTAAAATTTGAGTTTTTAATTTTTTGTTTTTCTTGAGTTTCTAGTGTTAGGTTTGTGTTCTCTAAAACTATACGAGTCTGTAAATCAAATTTGAGCCAAATCAGAGTTTATTTAGGTGTCCTATCCTTATTGGGAGCTTGGACTTGAAAAGAAGTGAAATAAGTTGAAAAATCTCAAAAATTTATGAATAATTTGAAAAAATTGGTGCTTGGAATATGTTTAGAAGGTTGAAAATAGCCTTGGTTCAAAGTTTTGTCGCATTTTGATCAACTATTTAAGAGATAGAGATTTTTGAAATTTTGGTGTTCTTAAGTGTTCTTGGAAAAATTCAAATCTTCAAGAGGGGAAAAGTTGGTTTTTTTGTCCTTAAAAGTGAAGAAAAATGAGTATAAATGTGTTTGTATATGCACTTTTTTGAAGATTCAAGGGAATATTCCTAAAGAGAGGACAAAGGGGGGCCACTTGAAGGTACAAAGTACACTTGGAGGTTACCTTGGACGGGTAAGGTGCGCCTGTTGTGTTCTTGAACCGCTCCAGCAGTTCATCCATAGGCCAAACCAGTGGTCAAACCTTCACCTACATCCAACCTTCCCTTGAGGTGCATCTAGCCTGCTGCCACAGACCCAACGCAAGTCAAGGCAGTGAGAAAAAGGCCTTTTGTGTCCAACCTGCCATCCACCTGCGCCCAAGGTTCCCTTGGTCTGCTCCAGCAAGTCAGCAGAACCCCATAACAGTGAGCAAAGGTAGAAGTTGCATCCAAGATGTGCTCCACATGCTGTAGCAGCTCCCCCACCGTAGCCTCATCACAGAATACCTCAATTTGAACACAAACCAGCCCAAACACACCCCAAATGTATACCAACACTTCTCCAACATTAATTAAAGTTCTAAAATACATATCAAAACTTTAAAAACTCCATTACTCAAGGTCTGATTCTTTAGTTTCATTTTTTTTGTTTCCTAATCTCTTCTTTTGATTCTTAAACCAATCATCAACAAGTAATTTGTCTACTAAGTTGATCGATCAGTTCTTGAGTCCAAATTCTTTCATTGTTTTATTTCTTTTGGGAATTTTGAGTTTTTATTTCATTGTAACTTTTTGATTTAAGTTCGTAAATATTTTTTATTTCATTGAGTTGTTCAAATAAGGATCCACTTCAACCGTAAAGTAGATATTGAAACCTTATTGACCACCAAAGTATAATTTACTTTTAACATTCACCACTCCAATTGTGAGAATCACCAAGGGGGGTTTCATATGAGTGTTGGTGAGGAGCTTTATAACTAATCTTGTTTGTTCATTTTGTATGTCCAAGCTGATATAAGAGGAATATGTCTTTGATAGCCTCAGATAATTATGAATACAAAATAGGAGACTATGATTATGGTAAAGATTATTATGGCAATAAAGAAGATGGAGATTATGGGGGATATGAATATAGCCATGATCAAAAGTCGTGTGGGAATGAGTGATACTATTTTTAAGGAGAATGTGAGATGAATAATGACTCCAATTCTTTTAGTGAATATGGAGATGATGAAGAGTCGATGGTTCTTATAAGAAAGATAGAGCATGTAATGAGTATTACACTTCCCACTCCGAGACTAGAGGTGATGTAAGATATAACTCATTTATTTACAAATTATATAAGGACAATAGTGAGAACATACGTGAGGATTGTGAAGTTTTGTATTCCTCATCTTGTAGTACTTCTTATCAAGGTTGAATCGATGTGAATGGTTATGCTAACTATAGTAGAGGTTGCTCCGTGGGAATGAAAGAACGTACATCTCTAAATCCTAGGGGTAATACATCTTACTGTTCTTATCCTAGTACCCAAATATATAGAAATAGGGACCAAGGTAGATACGGAGGGTATAGCATAAGTCAAGATCTTCCTACTCTCCCTATATTTATAAGAGATTTGGGTCCCGAAGAATATCTTGATTGGGAATTAAAGTGTGAAAAGATCTTCATGGATTATGATATTAGTGAAGTTGAAAGAGCTGTGTGTGCCCTTAAACATATTTAAGGTCCAAACACCATTGTGGTGGAAATCCATAAGGAAGTCCAACCGAACATGGAGTGTCTTGAAAGGACTCATGAGGGGTACTCATATACCCATGGGGTATACTAAGCTTTACAATATTAATCCTAGAAGAAATGTTCACTCTGAAAAGATAAGTATTTGTGGGGTTTCGGGATGCATCCTTGTGCTAGATGATTGGCGCTATAAAAACTACATTATTTCACCCATGGATGACCATCTAGGGATATCTCAAAAGGTGTGGTGTGATATATCCCCCTTGGAACGTGGACATATTTTCTTGGATTCCAATTGTTTTGCATAACATAAGGTTCCAAAGATACAAAATTGGCCTAATATTGTAAAAGACCAGTGGGAAAATAATCTCTTTCCATCCATTCTTCCCAAATATCAAAGATATGTGACCATTTACTCTAAGACGAATAAAAATGAGAGAAAAAAGATTGAGAAAAGTAAGGAAGTACAAGGTGGCAATCTAAGAGACAAAAAGGAGTAGTAAGGAGTGAAATGATGGTGTTGCCACCAACTGGAGCTAACATTGTTTGTCCTTCTATTAATAAGTACATGTGTGTAGGTACCAACCTGGAAAATGGAGCAGAACAAGTACCAAAAGAGAAGGTTCCCTTTAAAGACTTGGTGCGGGAAATCTTAGATGCTTCCGAGGCTTGTGGAGGACCTTCACACGAAGGTAAACAAGAATATGCTTAAGAACTTCAAGGTAACATAGCTAAGTCTTACACTTTTATGCATGGGAATGGTGATTTTGTGGCTAGTAGCTTACCTACATGTGAGTCTACTAATTCTCTGACTCTTAATGTTGATATACATATGTGAGTGTGGATACACAAGTTGATCCTACTGATGACTAAATTGACTCTTCTTGTAAGATCAATCTGTGTCCACCTAGTGTTGATGTCATTGTGTTGGGTGATAGTATGTCATCTTATGAAAATTATATTAATCAACTTGTGTGTGAAACTAGTCCACCACTTAAGGATGTGTTTAATGTGATTAGAGAACCTTAAGTGAGTGATGAATTTAAGAATAATGATCAAGAAAATAGGAGAGACCCTTTGAGCTAATCTTTTAGTGAAGATCCTAATGTTTGCTTGGCTTATAGGGATAATGATGTGCTTAAAACATCTTTGATACTTGATAATGGTCTTTTATATAATGGACTTATATTCTCTATATCTTCTTCATGGATTGATCCTTCTCTCTTTAAGAACAATATCTTGTTTGAAGATGATGAGCTCACTCCTAGTAAATTACCTAGTGGTGTGGATAATATTATTGATATAGCTCATCTTGAGGGCTACATTCCATATGACAACCTACTATGGTGTGAGAACATTCCTCCTAAAGATGGAAATCTCTTCTTGGTAGATGAGAGTACTCTTAAGGGAAAGAAATGTGATATCTTGGAAAGGAATAATCAATTGGGTGATGATAACTTTGATTTGCTTGAATCTTTAAGAAAACTAATAAGTTATTGCTCCTTAGAAAATGATTGTGGATGTGATCCTTTATATAACACCCTACCTTTGTTTGATACTTATAAGGATGAATTGTTTACTTCTTGTAAAGTCCTAAGTAATAATCCCTTCGATATTGGTGGTGGTATGTATCTACTTGAGGATTCCTCTATTGAAAGAGAAAGTATTAATTATTTAGAAATTGATTCCTCTTCTACTTTGTGTGACCTTATTGTTCAGTGATGATTTTAAATCTAATAGTAAGTACGTGCATGAGGTCACCTTAAGTTGAAGTTGACTTGAGTGATACCTTTACCTTTGCTTTTGATGATGCTTATGATAAATTTGGAGAGTATATCTTTTAGTTTAGGTGAAGCTAGTGGGGAAAAAGAGTATTATCTAGACCCATGTCTATGGCCACTATTTCTATTTGACCCCGGTACCAAATTTGAATATGGCGATTATGGAAAACCTAAATTATTGCTTGGTCTACATAACAAGCAAAGTTTGAATAAGGGTGTTGGTATCCTTTCCTATGATGAGAAGTCTTTCTCAGGGATTAACAATCCACTTGAGGGACCAACATTGTGTAAGGGAAAGAACTCCAACCAAGATAAAAAGTTCTTAAAGAAAAGGGGCCATGAAAAGCTCCAAGAGAGTTCACCATTGTGTGTTTCCCTTTTTGAAAAAGGTTTCACCACTTGTACATCAAGGAGAGAGTCCTCCATTGAAATTACTTTGGATGAACTCCATTCGTGTGGTACCCTTCCTCACTATGTGAGTAGGGATGATGCCCTTCTTCTCAAATATGTCATTATCTTCTTTGGGTGTTGCTTATAACTTCGCATCTCTGTTTGACACACTTGTGCTTAAGTTGCATGAATCCCAACTTGTGGATGCCAAGTTGATGATTAACTTGAAAGGAAGAAGTCATATGTGCTTAAATGTCTTGATTCCATCTTTGTGTGCCTTATGTGCAATATCTTTTGAGCCAAATGACAATCTTATAGCTGATAGCACCTTGGATGATGCCTTTATACTTGATTCCTTCCTATACTACCTCCAAAGGCCTATGATGACATCTATGCTAGTTTTGGATTTGTTTTATGTGAAGGTAGAAAATTTATTGGTTGGTTTACTTGTTTGAGTGACATTTCTATATGCATCTTTTAGACTTTAACACCAATTGAGACACCACTTTTGATGTGGTATCTTAAGGAGGTAAGGAAAAAATTGTGTCTTATGGCTCCAAAGGTGAAGGTAACCTTACCTTTTGGATTTAGTTATGCCATTATAAACCTTTTGGTTTCCTTACCTTCTAGTGATTCCCATAGCCAACTCCTTTGTGCATTTTCAACAAGTTTCTAATGATTAACATGAAGGATCCTTGGATATATCTTAAGTGTGAGAAACCTTGACATGATTAAATGATTACTTATGCTAACCCTAACACTCATGCCATGAGGAATTTGTGTTCATTTGTTCTTTCTTTGATTTTGGAAACTTTGGATCCGAGGTTGAATCCTTTTCAAGAAGGGGAGGATGATACAAGTCAAATAGGCATCAATATTTTTTATCACACAACTCGAGGTCAATATGAGGAGGTCCAAGCCATGATCGCCCTAAGGATCCAAGAATGTACTTGAAGGCCCTTCTTCAAGCTCCTAATAAAGTAATGTGGGGTTTGGAAGATAACTTGGAGCCGAGGAAAGCCATGCCATAGAATAAAGAAAGCCCTTGTGGGTTATTTCCGAAATAGCGACTTTTGGTATATTTTTGTAATAGGCTAGTTGTGTAAAGGCAACTACTATAAATAGGTTCCTTAGACATTTCATTAGTTAGTTTTTGTTGATTAAATTACATAATGTATTCATGGGAACTACATGGGAGTGATGAGGGCTAGGAAAAGCCGATGTTGAACCTTGCATAAAAAGGTTGGTTGCAAGGGCGATTTAATCCCCTTTGCAGTCACGTAAGATTTAGGTGCATATTGATAGTCATTAATGGAAGTTTTAGGGTTTGTGAAACCCTTCGATTGCTCTTTCGTTATCAATTTTGTGTCTATCTTTCTATCATCTATACTTTTATATTTTTCTTTTTGTTCTTCAATTTTGCTGATTCTTGTGTTTTTATGTTTGTTTTCGTCTTCATAGATTACTCATATATCATAATTGATCCGGGCACGATAATGAAGATAGACATTTTTTAGTGTGTTGAATGAAACCAAAAGGGCTCCAAAGTCGCCCCTATATTGTACTCCTTGGGTGCCATTTTGTTCATTTAACATTAAGGGGAATTTTATCATTTTATCTATTATTTGTATTAGCCTATATAAATAAAATGTTAGGGTTTTAGCTCATTAGTTATTGAATAATGTTGAAAGAACACATCTCTTAAGAGAGAGAGGGTCTCTAGGCTGAAACTAGGACATGAACAAGTGTGGATTTACTTGTGATTATGTATTGCTTGGAAACGTTGGTGCTTGAGCGGTGGAATCCCTCTTGTGTCACGTAAGAGTGTGGTATTGCTATTGTAAGTCTTAGGGGTCCTTAGATTTAATACATATTTGGGTTTTTAACCTTGTAATAGTGCATTTCTCACTTCCTATCTTTACATATCATGTACTAGTTTGTGTTATTCTAGTGAAATCATTGGTTGTTCTTGTTATTGTATCTTGTTCCATTTGTTTTTGTTATTCTCTTATTGTGTTTTCATCTTGCTAATCTCATTGTCAGTTTGGTTGTTCGCTGTAAATAAGGTGTTGACTACCTTATAATTTTGTCATTCTTATGATCCTTATTGTTGGCTGAAACTTGTCCAAGGGGAGCTCTCAGGTTCTCTATATTGTGTGGATTATTTTGAGCCTTTTCACACGTTCCTTGGATTTTCTAGTATCATTTGGTATCAGAGCGTGGCTTGATATTATTCTAACAAGATCAATCTTGGGCTTGAAAGTTAAAAAAAAAAAAAAGTGTTCTTGGGCTTGGATCTTGACCGAGAAGAGTGTTCTTGTTGTTGTATTCTTGGCCAAGAGTTCCTTATTGTTATTGTTATTCTTGGCCGAGGAAAATTGTTATACTTCTTATTGTTCATCATGGCCGAAAATGTTGAGTCTTAGATCTAGGAGTCCCTTTGTTTTTGTTTAGTTGTTTCTAGTGTTAGTTCTTATTCACTAATATCTTTGAGTAGATCTTGATTTGAGCTTATATTTGTTGGTGTTGTTGACGTGAACTTGAACCTTGACCAAATTATTGTTGAAATTGTTGAAGCCTTGGCCGTATGGTTAACTTTGTTATAGTGAATTTAGAGTTCAATGTTGGTTGTGTTGTTGGTATTCTTGGAAGTGGTTGTTGTGTTCTAGTTGATTCTTCACCCATTCATCTTTTGTTAAACCAAGAAAAGTTAACTTTAAATCTACAAAAGGTGAAAGACAAGTTGTAGTAGTTGGTGGTGAAAGGACTAGTTCACATCACTCATAGACTTGACATCAACTTTTTCAACCACTTTTTAATATTTCAAAGAGACTTGTTTTGTGGAACTAGTACAAGTCAAATCTCACCTTTTGAGTTGAATTTGAAAAGAGTTACAAGACTTGTGCTTTCCCCCCAAATACTAATTATCTTCCATTCCAAAATTATAAGGATTAAAAATTTCAAGAGTAGTGATTAAAACTTGTGGGACTTGGGGCCAATTAGAAGGTGACACGTCATTAAACTACTATTCACATGATAAATTTTGGCTCAAATTTTGATCTCTTAGTTTCATCTTGTTGAGTTCTTTAGTTTCATTTATTGATTCCAATACTAACTTACAAGCTAGTGACCATTTACTAAATTGTGAGTTAGTTTTAAAGCTGTTCTTTGTATTTACGTCCTTGTGTGTTTTTTTCTTATTCTTTGAAGTCGTTGTAAATATTTGGTTCACCTCTCAACACCTCACGGAGTTCAGAAAGCATACAATGCTTGTGAGATTGAGTGTGAGAAATCCAAGGACAAAGAAATAAAGAGAGAGTGTAAGGACCTTTCTTTTACAACATACTCATTTATTATTTGTAGTGAAACTTCTTGGCTAAAATCAATTGAATCGGATGATATTGAAGCCAAATCTCAAGATACAGAGAAAGCCGGGGTGCAAAATAAAGATGTGGCTGAGACTTAAAGTTGTTGCATTCTCATTTCTTCTTATTTGTGGGTTATTTTGCCTTAGTTGTGCCATGAATTTGAGTCAAATTCCTCTCAAGATAGAGAGGATTATACGGGCACTATCATGAAGATGGATGTTTTATGGTGTGTTGAATACAACCTACAGAGTGTACGAGTTGAAGTTTGAAAAGAGGTCCAAAGCTGCCCCTATATTGCACTTCATGGGCGCCATTTTGTCCATTTAACACTAAGGGGCACTTTTGTCATTTTATCTATTATTTGCATTAGCCTATATAAAGAACATATTAGGGTTTAATCTCATTAGGTATTGAATAATATTGAAAGAACACATCTTTTGAGAGAGAGGGTCTCTAGGCCGAAAGTAGGACATGAACAAGTGTGGATTCACTTGTGACTGTGTATAGCTTGGAAACGTTGGTGCTTAAGCGGTGGAATCCCTCTTATGTCACATAAGAGTGTGGTGTTGCTATTTTAAGTCTTAGGCATCCTTAGATTTAATACATCTGTGGTTTCTTAACCTTGTAATAGTGTATGTCTCACTTTCTATCTTTACATATCATGTACTAGTTTGTGTTTTTCTAGTGAAACCATTGGTTGTTCGTGTTATTTTATTTTGTTTCATTTGTTGTTGTTATTCTCTTATTGTGTTGTCATCTTGTTAATCTCATTGTTAGTTTAGTTGTTCGCTTCAAATAAGGTGTTGAATACCTCGTAATCTTTTCATTCTTGTGATCCTTGTTGTTAGCCAAAACATGTCCAAGGTGAGCTCTCGGGTTCTCCATATTGTGTGGACTATTTTGAGCCTTTTATCGAGTTTCTTAGATTTTCTCGTATTATTTGGTAATAGAGCGTGGCTTGATCTTGTTCTAACAAGATCAATCTTGGGCTTAAAAGTTGAAAAAAAAGTGTTCTTGAGCTTTGATCTTGGCTGAAAAGAGTGTTCTTGTTGTTATGTTCTTGGTCGAGAGTTCCTTGTAGTTATTGTTGTTCTTGGTCGAGTTAAATTGTTGTTCTTGTTATTGTTCATCTTGGCTGAAAATGTTGAGTCTTAGATCTAGGAGTCCCTTTGTTTTTGTTTAGTTGTTTCTAGTGTTAGTTCTTATTCACTAACACCTTTGAGTCAATCTTGATTTGAGCTTATATTTGTTGGTGTTGTTGATGTGAACTTGAGCCTTAACCAAATTGTTGTTGAAATTGTTGAAGCCTTGGCCGTATGGTTAACTTTGTTATAGTGGAATTTGGAGTTGGATGTTGGTAGTGTTGTTGGTGTTCTTGGAAGTTGTTGTTGTGTTCTTTTTTATTCTTCACCCATTCATCTTTTGTTAAAACAAGAAAAGTTAACTTTAAATCTACAAAAGGTGAAAGACAATTTGTAGTAGTTGTTGGTGAAAGGACTAGTTCACATCACTCATAGACTTGACATCAACTTTTTCAACCACTTTTTCATATTTCCAGGAGCCTTGTTTTGTGGAACTAGTACAAGTCAAATCTCACCTTTTGAGTTGAATTTTAAAAGAGTTACAAGTCTTGTGCTTTCTCTCCAACTACTAATTATCTTCCATTCCAAAATTATAAGGATTAAAAATTTCAAGAATGATGATTAAAACTTGTAGGACCTGGGGCCAATTAGAAGGTGACAAGTCATCAAACTAATGTTTACACCATAATTTTTTCTCAAATTTTGATCTCTTAGTTTCATCTTGTTGAGTTCTTTAGTTTCATTTGTTGATTCCAATACTATCGTAGCTAGTGACCATTTACTAAATTGGCAGTTGGTTTTGAAACCGTTCTTCGTATTTATGTCCTTGCATATTTTTTGAATTCGTTGTAAACATTTGGTTCACCTCTCAACACCTCATGGAGTTCAAGCAAGCATACAACACTTGTGAGATTGAGTTTGAGAAATCCGAGGACAAAGAAATAAAGAGAATGTGTAAGGACCTTTCTTTTACAACTAACTCATTTGTTGTTTTGTAGTGAAACTGCTTGGCTAAACTCAATTGAATCGGATGAGATTGAAGGCAAATATCAAGATGGAGAGGAAGTCGAGGTGCAAAATGAAGATGTGGCCAAGACTTAAAGTTGTTGTGTTCTCGGTTTTTTCTTATTTGTTGGTTGTTTTGGTTTAGTTGTGCCGTGAATTTGAGGTCAAATTCCTCTCAATATGGAGAGGATGATATGGGAACGATCATGAAGATGGACATTTTTAAGTGTGTTTAATGCAACCTACAGAGTGTACGAGTTGAAGTGAGAAAAGGGCTCCAAAGTCGCCCCTATATTGCACTCTATGGGCTCCATTTTGTCCATTTAACACTAAGGGGAACTTTTATCATTTTATCTATTATTTGTATTAGCCTATATAATGAATATGTTAGGGTTTAAGCTCATTAGTTATTGAATAATATTGAAAGAGCACATCTCTTAAGAGAGAGGATCTCTAGGCTGAAACTAGGACATAAACAAGTGTAGATTCACTTGTGATTGTGTATTGCTTGGAAACATTGGTGCTTGAGTGGTGGAATCCCTCTTGTTTCACGTAAGAGTGGGGTGTTGCTATTGTAAGTCTTAGGGGTCCTTAGATTTAATACATCTTTAGGTTCTTAACCTTGTAATAGTATATGTCTCACTTTCTATCTTTATATATTCTAGTGAAATCATTGGTTGTTCTTGTTATTGTATCTTTTTCAGTTTGTTGTTGTTATTCTCTTATTGTTTTGTCATCTTGTTAATCACATTGTTAGATTGGTTGTTCGCTGCAAATAAGGTTTTGAACACCTCATAATCTTGTGATTCTTGTGATCCTTGTTGTTGATCGAAACTTGTCCAAGGGGAGCTCTTGGGTTCTCTATATTGAGTGGACTATTTTGAGCCTTTTGTCGTGTTCCTTGGATTTTCTCATATCATTTGGTATCAGAGCTTGGCTTGATCTTGTTCTAACAAGATCAATCTAGGGCTTGAAAGTTGAAAAAAAGTGTTCTTAAGCTTGGATCTTGGCCGAGAAGAGTGTTCTTGTTGTTGTGTTCTTGGCCGAGAGTTCCTTCTTGTTATTGTTGTTCTTGGCCAAGGAAAATGCTTGTTCTTGTTGTTGTCCATCTTGGCTGAAAATATTGAGTCTTAGATCTAGGAGTCCCTTTGTTTTTGTTTAGTTTTCTCTAGTGTTAGTTATTAACTAACACCTTTGAGTCGATCTTGATTTGTGATTATATTTGTTGGCGTTGTTGACGTGAACTTGAGTCTTGACCGAGTTATTATTGAAATTGTTGAAGCCTTGGCCGTATGGTTAACTTTGTTGTTGTGGAATTTGGAGTTAGATGTCTTTGTATTGTTGGTGTTCTTGGACATTGTTGTTGTGTTCTTGTTGATTCATCACCCATTCATCTTTTGTTAAAACAAGAAAAGTTAACTTTAAAACTATAAAAGGTGAAAGATAAGTTGTAGTAGTTGTTGGTGAAAGGACTAGTTCATATCACTCACACTTGACATCAACTTTTTCAATCACTTTTTCATATTTCAAGGAGCCTTGTTTTGTAGAACTAGTACAAGTCAAATCTCACCTTTTGAGTTGAATTTGAAAGGATTTACAAGACTTGTGCTTTCCCTCCAAATACTAATTGTCTTCCATTCCAAAATTATAAGGATTAAAAATTTCAAGAATGATGATTAAAACTTATGGGACCTGGGGCCAATTAGAAGGTGACACATCATCAAACTACTGTTCACACAACAAATTTTGTCTCAAATTTTGATCTCTTAGTTTCATCTTATTGAGTTCTTTAGTTTCATTTGTTGATTCCAATACTAGCTAACAAGCTAGTGACCATTTACTAAATTGTGAGTTGGACTTGAAACCGTTCTTTGTATTTACGTCCTTGTGTGTTTTTTTCTTATTCTTTGAAGTAGTTGTAAACATTTGTTTCACCTCTCAACACCTCACGGAGCTCAAGCAAGCATACAACACTTGTGAGATTGAGTGTGAGAAATCCAAGGACAAAGAAATAAAAAGAAAGTGCGAGGACCTTTCTTTTACAACTAACTCGTTTGTTGTTTTGTAGTAAAACTTCTTGGCTAAACTCAATTGAATCGAATGATATTGAAAGAAAATCTCAAGATAGAAATGAAGCCAAGGTGCAAATGAAGATGTGGTCGAGACTTGAAGTTGTTGTGTTCTCAGTTTCTTCTCGTTTTGTGGGTTGTTTTGGTTTAGTTGTGCCGTGAATTTGAGGTCAAATTCCTTTCAAGATGGAGAGAATAATACAGGCACGATCATGAAGAAGGACATTTTTTAGTGTGTTGAATGTAACCTACGGAGTGTATGAGTTGATGTGAGAAAAGGGCTCTAAAGCCGCCCCTATATTGCACTCCATAGGAGCCATTTTGTCCATTTAACACTAAGGGGCACTTTTGTCATTTTATCTATTATTTTCATTAGCCTATATAAAGAACATGTTAGGGTTTTAGCTCATTAGTTGTTGAATAATGTTGAAAGAACACATCTCTTGAGAGAGAGGGTCTCTAGGATGAAACTAGGACATGAACAAGTGTGGATTCACTTGTGATTGTGTATTGCTTTGAAACGTTGGTGCTTGAGCGGTGGAATCCCTCTTGTGTCACATAAGAGTGTGGTGTTGCTATTGTAACTCTTAGGGTCCTTAGATTTAATACATCTTTGGGTTCTTAACCTTGTAATAGTGTTTGTCTCACTTCCTATCTTGACATATCATGTACTAGTTTGTGTTGTTCTAGTGAAACCGTTGGTTGTTCTTGTTATTGTATCTTGTTCTGTTTGTTGTTGTTATTCTCTAATTATGTTGTCATCTTGTTAATCTCATTGTTAGTTTGGTTATTCGCTGCAAATAAGGTGTTGAACACCTCGTAATCTTGTGATTCTTGTAATTGTTGTAGTTGGCCGAAACTTGTCCAATGGGAGCTGTTGGGTTCTCCATATTGTGTAGACTGTTTTAAGCCTTTTCTCGTGTACTTTCGAGAATGGGTAACCTATGATTCAAATACCAATTTGTTGATGCTCAGCCTTAACCTGATGACAACATAGGAAATGAGTTACAAAGTCTGCCCTATCTCTCTCATACCACTCCACCAATAATGTTGTCTCAAGTCTCTATACATTTTGGATATTGTAATACCCTGAGAAATTTTTCATTGAAATTATGTGCATAAATGTGTTGAGTTCTATCTTCTAGAATGAATTATAAATTTTCCATACGAAATGTCTTAGATTATGATCCACCATTGCGTAGAGTATCGAATAAGCTTTCCAACAATATGTGGATTATCCAAAACGGACACCCGAGCGATAAGTTATGAACATTCCGATTGAACCATGAATAGTAGTGAACAGTAAAACGTGCAGGAAAAAGTATTGAGGCCTGGCGTATTTTTGGTCCAACTTTAAATGATCATAACTCCTTGTACATAATGATACTATATATCAACGAAAAGCTCTGCGAGTCCTCTTTCCAATGAAATTAGTTTTATCCAATTTGTCTATCGGAGCAAAAAGTTATGGTCGATCTACTTTAGCCTATCAAAAGCAAATTTTTGGGTCAACTTCAAATGATCATAACTCCTCGTACACAATGATCTGGGTGAGATACTATATATCAATGGAAAGATATGAGAGTCCTCTTTCTAATGAAATTGGTTTCACCCAATTTGGATAGCTAAATAAAACATTATGGTTGATCTACTTCGAACTATCAAAACAGTCCACCAAAGAACAGATTCGAGAATTATTTGATTTTAGGGGCGTTTTGGTCATTCCCCATCACCCAAAATCCGTCCAAACCCTATTTAAAGCCTATTAGAAGCATTATATGTTATATTTCATCGAATTCACTCAAAAAGAAAACCCTAAGCTCCTACATCTAACTTCAAGAACCTCCAAAGTTTATTATTAATTCTGCAAATTTATTCAAGATTCCAAGTTCCTGGTTCAAGAACTTCAAGAACCTTCAAAGTTCACCATTAATTCTACAAATTTATTCAAGATTCCAAGTTCCTAGTTCAAGAACTCCAAGAACCATCATTCAAAGGCACGATTAACATCTCAAAAATGAGTATCGATCTAAAGTTCATCATTCAAGGTATGTGGGATTTTTCAACAAGAACTCTCTTTCGTTCTTGTGCCCAAAAGTAATTTTCTTAACAAAGGCATGATTTTTATTTGATTTTTTATAAATTTGAAGCATGAACCCATATTTTATGATGATTATTATGAAATCTTGATGTTTATGATTTTGAAAGATGAATTTACATGTGTGGAGATATAAAGCATGAATCTTGAATGATATTTATCATGATTTTAATATTTGGGTTGTGAATCCCCATAGGAAATTATATTTTTTTGAGAAAATGTGTGTTATAAGCACATTGATGTTGAATATTTGAGATATTTTAAATGATTTGACCTGTTGGTCTTAATGGAATTATTTTGACCTCGACTCTGAAAGAAATCCACAACGTGGTTGATTTTGATAGATGGGAAGCATGATGGCTCCCGATGTATATTTATATATTACTAAAATTATTTTGTTGTGGATTGTCTTTGAAATTATCTGAGCTAAGTCCGGGAGAAATCTTTAGGACCGAGTGAAAGGTATAAAGCGACCTACTTCCCTAGAACTACCTGCCCCCATAGGAGTGAGCCTGAGGCTGATTTATATAATGATCACTAGTTTGTGTGGATTTGATATTGATAGTCCTACTCCGATGGCAAGGATAGGATAGCTCTCCCCAACGTGGTTTGTACGTTGGAATCCATGTAGCTCACATGGTTTATATCGGTTATAGGATCTCCCAGTGTGTGTGTGTTTCCTTGTGTCTATGGTGAATGGTGAAGTGATTTGAAAGTAGAATTGTGAAAGTTATTCTTTTGAAAGATTTAAATGATATTTACATTATGAGAATTGATATTCTTAATGAACTGAAAGTGATTGACAAATTATATGATGACTCACGTGTGTTATTGTACTTATTTCATCCTCTCATGATTATAATGATTTTCTTCAGGCTTTGTGAGTCTTTCATACATTCTGCATATTTCTTATAAATATTTATGAGGATGGTGTTTATACAACTGCATACACCCCCATATACTCGGTTCCTTTCCATGGTACTGACCTACATCTTCGGATGTGGGCTATATTTTCTCGGAATGTAGGTTCAGATGTTCAATTCCAGGTTCGATAGTGATTTCTCGGGCACGCTGTTATACATCCTCTATTGTGGTGAGTCCTCATGTTCTGAGGACGTGATGTCTAATGTTGTTTTCACAAAATCATTTACATTTGATAACTGAGTATGAGTCACTTGGGGCATGTCTCAATGGTTCCCTGGTTTTATTGATTTTCTTTGAGACTTGTCAGACTAGTATAGATGTTGGGAGTTACTAATAAGTCGTATTTTGTTATCTTTCTTAAATTCTTTTATTCTTGGATGATGATTACTATGTTGATATTTGAGTTTTATTTATGGAAACCCCGTTGATTTGTGTTGAACTGAATGAAAATGGCTCAAAGGGTTAGCTTAGGGCTACTCGTAGCCTCAAGCACCGTGTAACACTTCGGGACCCATTTTTTGGGGCGTTACAAACTTGGTATCAGAGCCTAAGGTTTTAAGGTGTCCTAGGGAGTCTGACAAGCTGCGTTAAGTAGATTCTTCATCATCGGTGTGTAGCGTGCCACATCTATGAGCAAGAGGCTATAAGACATTTTAGGAAAAAGTCTGATTCTTTTTTAAGTCTATCGTTCTTAAAGTGTCTCTCTCTTCTTTTGATTCGTGCTCTGCTTTTTCAGAAATATGCCTCTACATTGAACGAGAAAAAATAATGATGGTCTGGGAATTCTGTGTCACCCAAGAGTCATTTTATCTCTTACCTCAAAGCTAGAAAGCTTATTTCCAAGGGGTGTATTTACCATTTGGGTAGACTCAAAGACACTAAGTCTGAGACTCCAACTCTCCAGTCTGTTAACGTCGTCAATGAGTTTTCTGATATCTTTCCAAATGATCTTCCAGGGATACCTCCTGATAGAGAGTTAGAGTTTGGGATCGATCTTCTTCCCGATACTCAGTCCATTTCTATTTCTCCTTACCGTATGGCCCCTGCAGAACTTAAGGAGTCGAAAGAGCAACTCAAAGATCTACTAGATAAGGGTTTCATAAGGCCCAGTGTTTCTCCTTGGGGTGCTCCTATGTTGTTTGTGAGAAAGAAAGATGGCTCTTTGCGTATGTGTATTGATTACCGCCAACTGAATAAAGTCACCGTAAGAAATAAGTACCCCCTTCCGAGAATAGATGATTTGTTTGACCAATTGTAAGGTGCAAGTTATTTCTCAAAGATAGACCTTTGTTTCAGCTATAATCAACTCAAAGTTAGGGAGTATGACATCCCAAAAACTACTTTCCGAACTCGTTATGGCTATTTTGAGTTTCTTGTTATGTCTTTCGGGTTAACTAATGCCCCAGCAGCTTTCATGGACCTCATGAATCGAGTGTTCAGACCATATCTGGATATGTTTGTCATAGTGTTCATCGATGATATACTGGTGTACTCCCGTAGTGAGGATGAACATTCTGATCATCTCCGAACTGTCTTGCAAACCCTTAGAGATCACAAGTTGTTTACCAAGTTCAGTAAGTGTGAGTTTTGGCTAAGGTCAGTTTCTTTTCTAGGTCATATCATTTCTTCCGAGGGTAATAGAGTTGATCCCCAAAAGACCAAAGCTGTTAGAAATTGGCCTAGACCTATTTCTCCGACTGATATCCGAAGTTTCTTGGGTTTAGCTGGATATTACCATTATTTTGTTGAGGGTTTCTCCTTTATAGTGTCTCCTATGACTCGGTTGACCCAAAAGAAAGTGAAGTTCTTGTGGTCCGAATCTTGTGAGAAGAGTTTTCAGGAGTTGAAGACTCGACTCACTTCAGCCCCTGTTTTGACTTTGCCTGATGGTGTTAATGGTTTTGTGGTGTACTGTGATGCTTTGAGAGTTGGGTTGGGTTGCATATTGATGTAGAAGGGTAAAGTGATAGCTTATGCTTCTAGACAGTTGAAACCCTATGAGAAAATTAACCCACCCATGACCTTGAGTTGGCTGCTGTGGTGTTTGCTTTGAAAATCTGGAGACACTATTTGTATGGTGTCCATGTTGATGTTTTCACTGATTATAAGAGTCTGCAGTATGTGTTTACGCAGAGTGAATTAAATCTTAGACAGAGACGATGGTTAAAATTGTTAAAGGACGATGATATGAGTGTGATGTACCATCCGGGCAAGGCCAATATTATGGTGGATGCCCTAAGTAGAGTGTCCATGGGTAGTGTTTTTCATGTGGTAGAAGGTAAGAAAGAGTTGGCTCATGATGTACATCGTTTGGCTAGATTGAGGGTTAGGTTGTTTGACTCTGCTGAAGGTAGTATAGGGGTTCAGAGTAGTTCTGAATCCTCCTTGGTTTCGGAAGTAAAGGAAAAGCAATACTTAGATGCTAGTTTGGTCAGACTGAAGGAGTCAGTCAAGGACCAAAAAGTAGAGGTTTTCTCCCAAAAGGGAGATGGTATGTTGAGATTGCAGGGTAGATTATGTGTCCCGAATGTTGATGATCTGAGACAGAGGATTATGGTTGAAGCGTACGGGGCGCGATATTCTATTCATTCTAGAGCCACCAAGATATACCGAGACTTGCGGGAAATCTATTGGTGGAGTGGCATGAAGAAAGATATACCAGCATTTGTATCTAAGTGTGCAATATGCCAACAGGTTAAGGTTGAACACCAAAGACCTGGTGGTATGATGCAAGAGTTTAGTAGTCCCACCTAGAAGTGGGAAGAGATAAATATCGACTTCGTGATTTGTTTCCTCCCTCCCGACGCCATCATGATTCTATTTGGGTTGTGGTTGATAGCTTGACTAAGTCTTCTCATTTCTTGCATATTCATACTTCATATACTGCTGAGGATTATGCTAGATTGTATATCCGAGAGCTAGTCAGACTGCATGGAGTTCCCTTGTCTATCATTTTGGATAGGGGTAATCAGTTCACTTCGCAATTTTGGAAAGCTTTTCAGAAGGGTCTTGGTACCCAAGTGCTTTTGAGTTCTGCTTTGCATCCACAGACTGATGGTCAGGCTGAGCGGACCATCCAGACCTTAGAGGATATGTTGAGAGCTTGTGGACTTGACTTTAAGGGAAGTTGGGATGATCACTTACCGTTGATAGAGTTTGCTTACAATAACAGTTTCCACTCTAGTATTGGCATGGCTCCATTTAAAGCCTTATATGGGAGGAAGTGTAGATCACCCATAGGTTGGTTCGAGGTGGGTGAAGCAGCTGTGAGTGGTCCTGATTTGGTATTTAAGGCTATGGAAAAAGTTAAGTTGATTAGGGAAAGGTTTAAAACTGTGCAGAGTCATTAGAAGTCATATGCGGATGTCAGAAGGAGAGAACTTGAGTTTGAAGTTGGTGACCTAGTGTATCTAAAAATTTCACCCATAATGGGGGAGAAGAGATTCAGAAAGAAGGGGAAGCTTAGTCCCCGTTATGTTGGTCCTTACAAAATTCTTAGCCGTGTTGGTAAGGTAGCTTATGAGGTCGAGTTGCCTTCCGAGTTGTCCTCTGTTCATCCAATATTCCATGTCTCCATGCTTAGGAAGTATATTAGCAACGCTGTGGTAGTGGATTCCTCTGTGAGTGCTGACATTCAAGAAAATCTTTCTTTTGATGAGATTCCTGTTGAGATTTTTGATTTCAGTGTCCGGAGACTAAGGAACAAAGAAGTTCCCTTGGTCAAGGTGTTATGGCGAAACCAATCTGTTGAGGGTGCAACTTGGGAAGCTGAGGCGGATATGCAATCCAAGTACCCGCACTTATTTTTACGAACTCTGATCAAGCCGAAGGTACCGTTCTTTCCTAAATCATGCACTTTTGATAAAAGTTGCAGCAGTTCAACTTTCATTTATTATGTGTTCAGCTATAGTTTCTTGAATTTATGCATTATATGTTGCATTCGAAGTGAGAAACAATGTGGTGATAAGTCTAACGAATGGTTTCAGTTGTATGCTCTATTCCCTATCTAATCTTGGAATTTCTAGCGTCATTCGAGGACAAATGTTTCCAAGGGGGATGATGTAATACCCCGGGAAATTTTTCATTGAAATTTTGTGCGTAAACATATTGGGTTCTATCTTCTAGAATGAATTATAAATTTTCAGTATGGAATGTCTTAGATTATGACCCACCATTGCGTAGAGTATCGAATAAGCTTCCCAACGATATGTAGATGATCATCCAAAATAGACACCCGAGCGACAAGTTATGAACATTCCGATCGAACCATGAATAGTAGTGAATAGTAAAACGTGCAGGAAAAAGTACTGAGGCCTGGCGTATTTTTGCTCTAACTTTAAATGATCATAACTCCTTGTACATAATGAGCTGAGTGATCTACTGTATATCAACAGAAAGCTCTGTGAGTCCTCTTTCCAATGAAATTAGTTTCATCCAATTTGTCTATTGGAGAAAAAAGTTATGGTCGATCTACTTTAGCCTATCAAAAGTGAATTTTTGGGTCAACTTCAAATGATCATAACTCCTTGTACACAATGATCTGGGTGAGATACTATATATCAACAGAAAGATATGAGAGTCCTCTTTCTAATGAAATTGTTTTTACCCAATTTGGATATCTAAATAAAACATTATGGTTGATCTACTTCGAACTATCAAAACAGTTCACCAAAGAACAGATTCGAGAATTATTTGATTTTAGGGGTGTTTTGGTCATTCCCCCTCACCCAAAAGCCATCCAAACCCTATATTAAAGCCTATTAGAAGCATTATATGTTATATTTCATCAAATTCCCTCAAAAAGAAAACCCTAAGCTCCTACATCTAACTTCAAGAACCTCCAAAGTTCACTATTAATTCTGCAAATTTATTCAAGATTCCAAGTTCTTAGTTCAAGAACTTCAAGAACTTCCAAAGTTCACCATTAATTCTACAAATTTATTCAAGATTCCAAGCTCCTATTTCAAAAACTCCAAGAACCATCATTCAAAGGCACGATTAACATCTCAAAAATGAGTATCGATCTAAAGTTTATCATTCAAGGTATGTGGGATTTTTCAACAAGAACTCTCTTTCTTTCTTGTGCCCAAAAGTAATTTTCTTTGCAAAGGCATGATTTTTATTTGATTTTTTACGAATTTGAAGCATGAACCCACATCTTATGATGATTATTATGAAATATTGATGTTTATGATTTTGAAAGATGAATTTACATGTGTGGAGATATAAAGCATGAATCTTGAATGATATTTATCATGATTTTGATATTTGGGTCGTGAATCCCCATTGAAAATTATATTTTTTTTAGAAAGTGTGTGTTATAAGTACATTGATGTTGAATATTTGAGATATTTTAAATGATTTGACCTTTTGGCCTTAATGGAGTTGTTTTGAACTCGAGTGTGAAAGAAATCCACAACGTGGTTGATTTTGATAGATGGGAAGCATGATGGCTCCCGATGTATATTTATATATTACTGAAATTATTTTGTTGTGGATTGTCTTTTAAATGATCTGAGCTAAGTCTGGGAGAAATCTGTAGCACCGAGTGGGAGGTCTAAAGTGACCTTACTTCCCTAGAACTACGTGCCCCCATAGGAGTGAGCCTGAGGCTGATTTATATAGTGATCACTAGTTTGTGTGGATTTGATATCGATAGTCCTACTCCGATGGCAAGGATAGGACGGCTCTCCCCGATGTGGGTTGTACGTTGGACTCCATTTAGCTCACATGGTTTATGTCGGTTATAGGATCTCCCAGTGTGTGTGTGTTTCCTTGTGTCTATGGTGAATGGTGAAGTGATTTGAAAGTGGAATTATGAAAGTTATTCTTTCGAAAGATTTAAATAATATTTACATTATGAGAATTGATATTCTTGATGAACTGAAAGTGATTGACAAATTATATGATGACTCACATGTGTTATTGTACTTATTTCATCCTCTCATGATTATGATGATTTTCTTTGGGCTATGTAAGTCTTTCATATATCCTGCATATTTCTTATAAATATTTATGATGATGATGATGTTTATACAATTGCATACACCCCCATATACTCGGTTCCTTTCCATGGTACTGACCACATCTTCTAATATGGGATGCATTTTCTCAGAATGTAGGTTCAGGTGCTCAGTTCTAGGTTCGACAGTGATTCTTTGGGCACGCTATTCTACATCCTCTATTATGGTGAGTCCTGATGTTCCAAGGACGTGATGTCTGATGTTGGTTTCACAAAATTGTTTACATTTGATAACTGATATGAGTCAGTTGGGGCATGCCTCAATGGCTTGCTAGTTTTATTAATTTTCTCAGAGGCTTGTCAGACTAGTATAGATGTTGGGAGTTGACTAATAAGTCATATTTTGTTATCTTTCTAAAATTCTTTTATTCTTGGATGATGATTACTCTGTTAATATTTGAGGGTTATTTATAAAACCCCGTTGATTTGTGTTGAACTGAATGAAAATGGCTCAAAGGGTTAGCTTGGGGATACTCGTAGCCTCAAGCATCGTGTGATGCTCTAGGACCCGTTTTCCGAGGCGTTACAGATATACCTGGGTGAATTGAATATCTAGAGTTGTGAGCCTCATGCAAAATCAATATAACTAATTCGTCAATATAAGGAACACAAATACGGCCATCAAATCTCAAAACACCCTCAGAATCAATGGTGTGCCTCTCAGACTCACCATTCAACACCTGATCGCGAAGGAAGCAAAGCTTTCTATCCTCATATTGACGATCATGAATCTAATCAAAAATTGAGTACCTCAACTCCTCATTAGCCAAAATCCTCCAAGGATATGAAATATCATGGCAAACCATCAAGTTTGCTAAAGACTGAATGTCTCGTGCCAACGGCCTCTAAGAAACTGATATACAAGCCAAGCTACCTATACTCACAATCTTCCGACTCAAGGCATCTGCTGCAATATTTGCTTTACCCAGAGGATATAAGATGGAAATATCATAGTCCTAAAGTAACTCTTTACGAAGCATCTATAATAACCGGCAAAACCAATAAAGCTATGAACCTCAGTTAGAGATGTAGGTCTAGCCTAATCATGAATCGACTCTATTATGATTGGGTATACCATAATACATTGCTTAGACATCACATGTCCAAGAAATGTCACCGACTCGAGCCAACACTCAACCTTAGAGGACTTGGTGAAAAACACATGATCTTTCAAAGTCTGGAGAACGATCCTCAAATATTGTGCATACTCCTCACTACTACTCGAATACAAAAGGAGTTCATCAATGAACATAATTACAAAGGAGTCTAAATAAGGCCTAAATACTCGGTTCATCAAATCCATGAACGTTTAGGGCATTAGTCAACCAAAAGGACATCACAAGAAACTCATAATGACCATAATGGGTCCTAAAAGTTGTATTCGGGACATCCTCAGCCCAATCCTCAACTGATGGTAACCATACCTTAAGTCAATATTAGAAAACACGGTTTCACCCTGAAGCTGGTCAAACAAATCATCAATACGAGGCATAGGATAATGGTTCTTCACCGTCACCTTATTAAGCTTCCCATAATCAATACACATATGCATGGAACCATCTTTGTTCTTTACAAACAATACAAGATCTCCCCATAAGGACACACTCGATCTAATAAAACCCTTATTGAGAATATCCTAATGATGAGAATTTAGCTCCTTAAGCTCAGCAAGAGCCATATGGTAAGGTGTCATAGAAATATGTCGGATGCTAGGCTAGAGATCAATAGCAGTAGGTCAGAAGAGAACACATCAGGAAACAACAGGAACAAAGTCAAGGGATGGACTCTCTACGCTAGTATCAAAAATATAAGTGAGATAAGACTTGCAGCCCCTCGATATAAGCCTCCTAGAACAAACATAAGAAATAATCCCCATCGCCTCACGTCTAACCACTCCCTGCCATACGACAAGCGAAGGTAATGGTCTTGGCAAAATAATCCATGACCGTATGATAGTGGGATAACCAGTCCATGCGCAAAATCATATCAAAATCTACTATATCCAGAATAATTAGATCAACATAAGTATCAACATCACTAGTTGTCATAATACATGATCTAAGAACTCAATGAACTACTAAAGAATCACCCATGGGAGTAGATAAACGCAATGGCACATCTAATAAATCGCTAATAAACTCTAATTGTGGTGCATAATAAGCAAAAATATAAGAATAAGTGGATCCTAGATCAAATAAAGCAAGGGTCAACGAAGGTGCACCAAAATCATACCTATAACAATAGCATCTGAAGTCTCGACCTCAGGTCTAGCAGGTACTGCATACAACTGACCATGCCTGCCACCTAGATGGGCACCTGACTAACCTCTTACCTACCTACCATACGACTGGGATACACCGGCATGGCTGAGGTAATGGTCTTAGAAAAATAATTCATGACTGCATGATAGTAGGATAACCAGTCCATGCCTAGAATCACATCAAAATCCACTATATCCAAAATAATTAGATCAGCATAAGTATTAGCATCACTAGTTGTCATAACACATGATCTAAGAACCCGATCAACTACTATAATAACCCACGGGAGTAAATATAACACCTCAGATCTGGTACCCAGAATGCTACATAGTGCTCAGAACCCCAAAGGACCACAAGCTAACCCATGACTGACATCTGTACTTGTATACTACATGAAATACTTTATAATGCAGAAAACATGAACTGAAAGGCCATAAGGTTCAAAATTGAGACATAGTCTTTTATAAAAATGTAACATCTGGGAGGGGTATGAAATACCCAAAACAACTGAAATAAGCTATCTGAACATACTGTAGTCTGGAAAGCCTCTAAAACATGACTGTCTGAATAAGAAGTTGATGGAACATGTCCCCAACTAACTCCAACTAATAAACTAATTACTGAGATAATAAAATGATGATCATATCCTCAAAAGATGAGGACTCACTACTAACTCTGACAGCGGAGATTGGAATCTACTGATGCTCTGGAGCTTGTATCTCTGAACCTATGGTATAAGACACTATAGCGCAAATGCATCAGTACTTTGAATGTACTAGTATGCAAGTGAGGTAGGTTGAATGCATGGGGTTCATATGTATAAACAATAACAATAGCAGACTAACTATTATGAGTGTGAGAATACATGCATGAGACATAATAACTGACACTGATACCGTGATAACATCATTACTGAATTTGAATACTAATAACATGACATAATGATAACTGATATAATTGATAACATGAGTGACGGTATCTGACAGTGCTAAATCTAATGAAACTAGCTGAGTCCCGTACTGTATCTGAGTTGACTGTATCTAACAGTCCTAAAATATGAAGAACTATCTAAGTTCTATTACTGAGACTGATTGACTGTGTCTGACAATCCTGATTCTGTAACGTAAAACTGTGGGAAGTAGTTATCTAACCAACATGCCCCTAATATGCCATTATGGTTGAGTTGGGGTCCAATCTATAACCCCAATTAGAAGGGTGTCAATACCACGCCACTGGTAAGGACAAGTTGTGGGTGACCCTCATCTGATAGTGTCCCCAAAATAGAATGATGGGGACCTTATCTGACAGTGCTTATCCACCTCATCAACCCTCATCGGATAGTGTTGATGTCTCAACCTATGCTGGCTACATAGTTCTGGAATGCAAGGATGACTTCTAAGAATCATACCCTCATTTGATAGTGTGTGTTCCCATCCTTGGGTTCACTTGGTGTTAATTCCTACTCCCATCTGAATAGACTCTGAACATGATTTACTGAACTGAACATGGGCTGAGTTACTGAATTCCATTGACTGATGGAATACTACTAATATCTGACAACTGACTGAGTTCATGAGATCATGGAGATTTCCTGAGCCATAAGACTGTCTGAAGTCTAAGGATTCATAGCTTAACTGAGAGTATCGTGAAAACATGACATGGCTCTAGGCACACAACTAATGTTTCGGGTACGACTACCCCTAGGACTCGATGGAAGGAAACTGACCAAGCATAACTTACTTGAACATATAACTAACATCATAATCCATAATACATTTATAGAAGCATTTCATCAAAACATGTGATAGGCAAACTTGTACATACATGGGGATTTAATGGTATCATGCTAGTTAGGCACCTTTTTTTCATCTAGGTATTTAATCAAACATATTAGGCATGGTACATGTAAACATCATTGTACAATAATTAAACATCATGGTTCAATTCTAATTTCATAATTCAAGGGTTTAGTCATAGGTTTGCATGAATCTATATCTATAATAATTTAACCCACATAGAATTTTTCACCCAACTTGGAGTAGAATTCAATTTCTCATTATCGACATGAACAAGAGCAGCCCAATCGTGAAATTCATAAGAAAATCCATAAACTTGAATTTAGAAAAGGGAATCTTGGGCTTCATGGACGAAAGGAGTCCATGAAAAAACACTATGCATACCTTGGTTCATAAATACACGAAGATTGATGGAGGAAATTCTTGATTCTGAATCTTCTATGAAAAGCCCTATGTTGTTCTTGAGAGGTTTTTGAGAGAAGAGAGTGTATTTTGGGTGAAAAGTAGCTGAATCACGTGTTAAATGGCTTAAATAGGGGTGGAAAATTGACCCTTTTAACCCTGGACGTGTCTTGTAATTTCAATAAAAATTTCCCAAATTGGACCCCTGGTGCGATACGGCGCTATCACACTGTGTCACTGGAATTTAACTATTGGGAAACTGAGGGATATCACAACGCGGAGCCATCGTGTTGCCCCTTCTTTTGCTACCTGGAAATTTGGTGCGACGCAGAGAAAATCGCACTGAGACACTAGAAAAGGACAATTGCCATTTTAGCTTGTGGCGCGACACGCCACTGACCAATATGGTGTTGTTTTACGATGAGAACTTAAAATAGTCATAACTTCTTACCTAGTTATCGGATTTAGGCAAATTTTATATCGATGGAAAGCTTATTGAATTTCCCACATAACGAAAAGTGAAAATCTTAAAAATACCACGTGTACAAAAATGGATTCATCTTTCAAAGAAAGCTCCTAACATTTTTTAGATGATTTCAAGCTAGGAAAAGGTACGGGGTATTACAGTAAATAAGTGAAAGTCACATATAATAAATTGCTAGTTAACTCCAACTATGCTGCATAATAAGCAAAAATATAAAAATAAGTTAATCTCGGATCAAATAAAACAAGGGTCAACTGGCGGTGCACCAAAATCATACCTATAATAACAGCATTCGAAGCCTCAGCCTTGGGTCTAGCAGGTAGTGCATACAATTGACCATGCCTACCACCTAGCTGGGCACCGACTGACCTCTTATCCTACCTGCCTAAGAACCTTCTTGAGTACCCCAAGAACTATCCCTACGATATTGAAAACCCCTCTAGCTAAGGGATGAACTACTCTAATAGGGGAAGTACCCAGTGCTGACACAATAATTATACCACAACCAGGGTACTTAAGCAAAAAAGATCAAAAGACCAATAGTAAAAACCCTCTGAGCTGAACCAAAACCAGTATGACCCAAAACAGCCACCACAACTAAGATAACTAGAAGATAGACCCTCGAAGACTGACCACTGCACTGACCAGGGCGATCGCTAGCACTAGACCGACCTCTATTAGTAATTTAAATTACTTCCTAAATCTGTCGACTAGACTGACTTTGAGGCTAATGGGATGGACGCGGAGAATACCCATCGTGAGAACTGCTACCTCCAAATGGAGAACTACTACGACTCCAACTAAAACTGCCCTAATATCTAGCCCTCTTATCATTGCCCTTTAGGCCTTATGATACAGCTTCTCCATCACTTGAGCATGGTCTGAAACCTCGACAAAAGATCTACCAATAATGACCAAACTATGAGTAGACATATGAATAAAGAGTCTCAACCCTCTAACAAAGCAACGAACTCTCTCATAATTAGTGTCCAGAATAGAAGTCACGTGTCCAACCAACTCATGGAAAATAAACTCATACTCTGCAACTGTAATGGAGCTATACTACAATCTAGAGAACTGATCCCTCAAATGATCTCAAAGGTTTTGGGGCATATACTTTTACAAAAATATCTCGGAGAACTGAGTCCATGGAAAATGACCCGCTGGTCTAGAATCCATATAAACTCTCCACCAATTACGAGCAGACAAGTCTAACTGGAATGTGGTGTACTCCACACTATAAGTCTCAACAAAGCCCAAACCACAAAGAATGCCTTCACAAGCAATCAGAAACTCATAGGTATCCTCGCTCACAACACCAACAACACTAGGCGAGGCCAATCTCAAGAATCTACCCAATATCTTCTGCTTTTTAGAAGATATAATAAGCTGAGAACCCACTGGCTGGGAAACTACCTACTGAGCAACTATCAGTGTAGGAGAAACCTCAACTCTGGGAGCCACAGCTACAGGCTATGCCCCCCGCCTCAATACTACTCTGATCAGTAGACTGTGCAACATCAAATGACACACCACCAACTAAACCTAAAAGAAGAACCAATCATCTCTGAGTAATAAAGAGAATAAACTCGAGTGGAGCATGGGCTAGTCAATGGCCTTAAGCTATAATGAAAGAATCTCTGGCCCAGGTGCAAGAATAGGGTCTGGGAAAGATAACCTATCCTGGTCCCTAGCTGAGGACACATCACGAGAATATCCAAGATATCTAGGTTATCTATAAACAGGAGTAGGATCCCTAGGATCGGTCTGGGACCCTCGTCTTACATAGAAGTAGCACGTATCCTGGCCTTCAGTAAAACAGTAAAGTCAATAGAATACTCTACAAACAAACTCAAACTCTTAGCACAATATGAGTGAAAAAAGTAAAGAACTCCTAAAAATATCCCATAGCCTCTCGAAGATAGGAAATGAGCGTCATTGTTCCTATTCACAGGACTCTACTAGACACTTGCTCTTGTACCAATAATATCGATGAAACTTAGGCTCTGATACTAATTTGTCACAACTGGATTTATTAGTCATGATGGCACCTACTAAATTCCACCAGTAGTAATCCAAACCCTAACTCAGAGCTAACACAATGGGTTAATTTATGAGGAAATGCCCAACATAGGCTAAATTTAATGAATAGAAATTATAAATAAATAGGGTTCTAATAGATAAAATAGTTAACAGATGACTACCAATACCATGACCCGATAGAGCCAGTACAAGAGCATCTAAATAGTAATACAACTCAAATATCTTGGAATAGTCAAACATTTGTCTTAATACAAAAGACTGAATCATAAGGATAGAAAGAAATAGGTGACTCTAACTCCAAGAGCTCACCCTATCTCTGAAAGATCAACTCTACACGAATAACGATCAACGATAATAGCTAGTACTAGGATCTATACCAAAAAGGTATAAAATTATAGTATGAGTACCAAAACAATAGGTACTCAGTAGGCATCATCGATCGACTAAGCTACTTCATGAAATAAAGATGATAAAATACAAGATACATCACTAAGTCAAGGTACAGAATCAAACCTGAATTATCTCTATCATCACTGCATAATTAGAACATAACCCGAAATAATAATGATAACATAACATAAAAAATGAAGCACACAAAACATAACTACAAAATTGGCTTTCATAGCCAATTAGTGCAGAAAAGTAAAGAACTCATCATAGCCTCTCATACGACTTGAGGGTACACCTAAAAGAAGAGTAAAGCAATCATTCGATATTATAACTAACTGTCATTGTGAATTAACCATCTTTTAATAATTCACCATTATTCGGCATTACGTAAATATTTAGTTATTTACCAACATTAGTCCATAACCCACTAGTTGAACATTAACCATCTCTTATTACTAACAATAGCCATCATTAGTCACCATTTATCCACTATTCACCATTTTATCAACTAGGCATCCTTTATCACTAGCCATCATAGTCTTATTTAACCTCTACTTTTTACGTCATATTCTATGATGGAATATTTATATATATATTTATATATCTGGAATCGAGCAAAAAATTATAATCATCATCCAAAATTGAACCAGGAATATTTATCATCAAGACTCAGAATTGAAATAGTCATAAATATCAACAAGACTTAAAATTAAAATAATTATAATATTAATAAGACTCGAAATTAAACTGGTGAAAAATATTAACAACACTCAGAATTGAATCGGACATAAATATCATCATCATAATAGTACAATCAATAACATAAATAAAAATATAATTGTTAAGATAAATAAACATGTAATTATTCTTCACATCTACAAACAATATCATCAAGTACTAAGGATTCTCACCATAACCTCAATACCTTTTCACAAGAGTCTAATAGGCATAAAGATTCAACAAAGCTAACATGTTTCATAACCTAAGGTGGGTTAAGAGTCCACTCTAACCCTTAAATTTTAATTTAGGCAAATTTCTACTCGAACTAGGCTTAAGGTATCTAATTTTAATTTTATATGTAAAACAAGCCTTAATTAGACCTAAGATATGAAGTTCACCTAAAACATACGTAAATAGGTTCATTATGCCTAATGAGTAACCTAAGTCATTCTCATGCTAAGCATAAGGGACAAACCACAATTCATCTAAAGCACAAGGGAATAAGCTAACAGGTTCAAACTTATAGTGTCAAACTATCCTAAACGGCTCAATTAACCCCAAGTCTTGCAATTCATTAAATCAAATCCTAAAACACATCCCAATCTAACAACATATCATAATTATACTATAACATAGCTCAATCTAACATGGATTAAACCTAGCCTACCTCGACGCCAAAGAAAGCTCATGAACTGTTAAACCTTTGATTTTTCCTTCCAAGAAGCATTCTCAAGATGCCAAGCTATCAAACTAACACTCTACATGTTAATACGAGAATAATGATACATATATTGCACCATTGTACTTCAGGTCCAAAAACAACATCAAAAAATCCATGTGGGTTTTATTTATAGAAATCATATTTTTTAATCCAACCCAACATTCATATATGATCAAGGAATCATAACCCTCAAGAATGGGTGAAAATCCAAGATAATTTGGGGCTAAAATCAAGCCCTCAAGATAATTGGGGTTTTGGTTAAGAACCTAGAAAATTCACCAAGAAGGGGAGGAAATCTTACCTTAATTTGAATGATCATTATGAAAATAGATGTTAAATAAGATTTATAATCACCCACAAGCCTCAAATTTGAGTTATCACACTCTTTAGGGATTTTTCTCTCAAGATGTGAGTGAGGAATAGGCTATTTTCTGACCTAATGGGTCTATTTATACCACTTCTAATTAATCAGGTGTTGCAATTGCACACCCTTGCATTTATAGGAGGTGTGATAATCTCCACAACCCTTAATATGATCGACAACCTCTCTACATACACTGGTGTGATTGTCACTCAAGTGGTGCGATAGTAGAGGCACCAGATATCAGCTGAAACTTGGAAATTCTTCCAAGTTTCCACCAAGGCATTGAGACTCATTCAGAACCTGATAGATGTAAATGAACTATGTAATTACACTAAATTTGATGCTCTAGATGTGATAGTAAATTTGGATTTTCCATCGAGGTTGTTCCGACCAAATATGTGTCCCATACCCAAATTTTCAATTTTTTAACTTTCCAACCAATAGGTCGAAATGAGCTTGGGTGCATCGAAACCCAAACCACTAGTCTAAAATTAATATTCTGGAGCTGTTGGCACTGTTATAATTTGTATCCGAGATCGTTTTAATAAGTTTTTGCCGGTGGCCATTTGGAACCAACGAAGACTTCAAACTAAGAAATTGGTTAAAAAAAATCAAATAATTTGTTCGGTAATCAAACGGTTAATCTCAGCAAGTCATAAATGAGTTGGGACAGCTATGGAAAAGCTCTAATGGAAAAAATAAGAAAAAATACAAAAAATGACTTAAAGGGTCATTACATAAGTCAATTTTACCTAAGGTAAAGCATTTCGAGTAGGTTTCATCCTAAACTCAAGCGACTAAGAAAATCTTCTCATTAATGGAGTAACTAAGGTATTTCCACTCTAATAAGAGCCTACAAGGTCAACTTTACTTAAGGTATGATTAACTAGGATAATTATGCCAAAAAAGTATCCAAAATAACCTAAATGATCCAAGTAATCTCAAGTATTTCAATTTATCACACCAACACCTAAAACCCATCTCAAATATAACAAAATATCATAAAAATA
The DNA here is from genome assembly GCF_002878395.1 of Capsicum annuum. Lineage (NCBI taxonomy): Eukaryota > Viridiplantae > Streptophyta > Magnoliopsida > Solanales > Solanaceae > Capsicum > Capsicum annuum. Next base: position 80,913,653 of record NC_061122.1, read on the forward strand.
CTATGAATTAGCTCAATATAATAAGGGGTAAAACTTAGCTTACCAGGATGCCAAAGGAACCTCAAAAGATCCATTAAATCACCATTTTTACCTTTTGAGAAGCTTCTGTAGGATGCCAAGCAATCAAAATCACATTTTTCTCATCAGTACAAGAATAATGATACCAGTATTGCACCATTGTGCTTTGGATTCAAAAATCACATCAAAAACCCATGTAGGTCATATTTACAAAAAATCACATTTCTGAAACCAACCCAACGTTCCCACAAGCTCAAGAAATCATTACCCTAAAAAATGGGTGAATTCGAGATAATTTGGGGATAAAGTCAAGCCCTCAAGATTTTAGGATTTTTGAACAAGAAATGGAAATTTCTACCATTAAAAAGGATGAAATATTACCACAAATTGGAAGATAATCGCGTAAACAATTGTTAGATAAGCTCCCAAACAACCCACAAGCTCAAACTTTTAGGTATCTCTCTAATTAGGGTTTTAGCTCTATTGTAATGGATGAATAATTGGCAAAATCATGCAAAAAAGGTTAATTTCTAACCATACTAGGTCCTCGAGTCTCACTTTCCCAACCCAATATTCACAATCACCACATCTTATGGCTGAACAAGTGAGTTGCAAGCGCAACACTTTGTCTCGTGATTGCGACACTACTGACCTGATCAAATGAGTGGCGATCTCGGAGCAAACCATCGCGATCGTGATGCACCAGATACAGTAGAGATGTTAAGCGTCCACCAAGCCCATAGGATTCATCTGGAATCCCGTATACACAAACAAACTATGTAACCATACCAAATTTGATATTTTGGACTCAATAACACAATCAAAATTTTCATTCGAGGTTGTGTCAATGAAATGTGGTTCTCATACCCAATTTCCAATTTCTTAACTTTTTGACCAATAGGTCGAAATAAGCCTAGGTGCCTCAAGACTCTAACCAAAGGTCCACCAAGCCTAGAATAGATATTTTGGAGCTCCTAGAACAGTCAAAATTTTCATTTGAGGTTGTTTAACTGAACTTTTCACCCAGTGGCTATTTGGAATCAACAAAGACTTTAAAATAGGGAATTGATTCTAAAAATCAAACGAATTGCCCGGTAATCGAACTGTTAGTTCCACCAAGTCATAATGACTTGGGGCAAATATAGAAATGCTCTAACGGCTAAAATAAGCGAGAATATTAAAAATAACCTAAAAGGTTATTATAGAGAACTACATTGAAAAGGATCTGAGCTATATTGTTACAACTACCTCAAAGATTTGGTGTTGATCAATGAAATTTGAGCATCACATAATTTGCATAATTTTGTTAAAAAGGATAGCTCTATTGCATGATCTAGCATAAGAAAAAGTGGGAAACTTTTCTTAAACATTCATAACCATCATTTACAAAAGTGGGCCCCTCAAAACCATAAATAATATCATTTTAACATGGCTTCCTAGACTCCATAGTACACTTGAACTATGTGTTCTAATGCCAAGTTTGTCGCGACCTGAGTCTACATCATAGATCTAACTAGCACTTGGAACCACAAATGGCCTGAAAAAATCACTAGGCCTAGCATGGAACATAAGACATGTACTAAAAGGTAATGTGAGCTAAATTTATCATAGGCTATTTGACTAATTGAGATAGAGATTCAAAGACTAAATACTGTAATCTGATTGTTATCACTAAAAACTTTACTAATAAATTAAATATGGTTAGCCATGAGAGGAACCCCAGATACCTCTAAATAAATAAGATTCAAAAATAAAATCATAAGGAAATAAGAATAACTTTGAGTTCCCAAATGAGTAGGACTCATCCCCTGCTTACTATAAATCTATAATGCATCTATCCACGAGCATGTAGATATTGAATATACATCAATGAAATGATGCACCATAGATAAAAGTATACAACCAGTATAAGAAGGTGTTGAGTATTGTTGCACCCAATTGCACGCAAGTATACGTGGTCAAAGATGTAGTATAGTTACTCTTGGAAGCTGAATATCAGATCCCACAAGGACTTGGTTTTTAGAAGACGGTCTGATTATAGTATTACTATTTAAGTTAAATAAAAGCAATTTACAACAAAAAAGAGTTTGTGTTTGTTTCTTATAAAGTGAATAATTTAAATAAAAATGATATGAAACTTGGATTTTAAACAATATATGGAGAATTCCTAGGTTGAGGCATCTATTTCACATCCATGCATAACTATGGTTTCTAGTCGGTGTTGGTGTTTATCGTGATAAGTGATTTACAAGGTTGATGATATAACACAGGGATAGTCATAGTGATTTATGAGGTTGATGATATAACTCAGGGATGGTCACCCTCAAAGTCATCTACCCAAATTTGTCTCGCAACTACATCATTGAGTGGGGATGTGAGTCTCTAATTTGGATGCACTAAGTTATCTTTTGATTATATTAACTAAGTGGGGAATTTAGGTATATCTCTATCCTAAACTCAAGTCATACTTTAACAATTCATATTAAACCAATCAAAGATTGATCCATACTCTCTAAGTTCTTCATTCCATCCCTCCACTCCTATGGTTAATTTGTCTTGGGACTTGGGTTTATTCCAAAGTTCATGACTTATTAGAATAGTGAAACAAGAATGCAAAGAATAATTATATTACTTGATAATATATGCACCAACTAATAAACCATAATTAGACAATCATGTTGTAGCCTCAATACTAGAAAGAGGGTGTTTATCCACTCATAGTCTTACAAAGAATCACCATTAAAGAGTTCATTAGTAAAACTACAAGAAACTAAAAGTTAAAGGAAGAAAAACCCTAGAGTAGAGCTTTTGATGTCTTCTCCTCTCTCTAATCTTGTGGTATTCCAAAATAATCATGTAAATGTGTCTAAGTACTCCTTATATAGTGATTTATGTCGTCCATAGGCTGCCCCATATAAAATATGTGCATTTATAACTTTGCCCCCAACTTAAATAAGTAAAAAACCAATTTTTTGACATCCTAAGAGAGTGGAGGAGAGGGAGGGGTTGTGCCACATGGACAAGGGTGTGAGGCATAGGACCACATAACAACCAATATTGTGAGACCTCTCCCTATGTGAACAATGCAAGGCCCTCTCCTCAGGGTGAGGGTTCATCCAATTTTCTCTCTCTTCTTCTCGTCTGTTTGTCCCTTGTTTCCCTACTTCTTGTGGCTTGTTTATAGGCTTTATTTAGATTCAATAGCTCCTCTAATGGTACAACATCTCATAACAAAAATTAGTCCATACAACACAATATAACTCATCAAAGTACACTAGAACATGTATAGCATAGGTTAGTCGGACTAGTTTTCTCGTCTAAACCCTATTTGACTCTTTTGACTCTTGAATTGTACCCTAAACACTCTAAACATGTAAATTATCACATAAATACACAAATAAACATTTTATACTTCATTAATAATATCAATTTATCCTCAAAACTAAGCTAAACATGCATAGATAATGACACTTAGGTGTATAAATATGCCTAAATCACCACCCCACATTTAAAGTTTTGTTCGTCCTCGAACAACTCTTTAAAATAGGTATAATAAAGGAATACTCCAACATCATTAGTTGTTCTAAAACACTTAAGCTAAAACTATAGTGACTACATAAATAGCAAGGTCTACATTAGGCATGTTACATTATAATTGAAATACATGAATACTACTTCAGAACTTCCTAGCCTTAAGAATTGACTCTACCAAGTTGGAAAACTTATGTATATTACTCAATAAAGAGATTATATAAATCATTTATCCATTAAAAAACATGCACCCTCGGCACAAGAGTCTCCTATATTCATTTACAAGTACGTAAATTCACTCACAAGAATTCAATTTATCACAAGAATGGGTGTAAGAATCAAATTCCTCTCACTCTCACACAGAATTCACATGGCACATAATATGAACCATAAGCTTTCCCTTAGTGTAGTTCGTCACTAATATCAGAATATTAAAGCTCAAAATCAAGTAGGACTTTAAGGGTTGTGATGTAGGCTAAGGGACATGTAGGAACTACTCTGGCCGGTAATAGTGACTATTTTTTCTAAGTGCTTTAATACATAGTGCTTTACATTAAAATCATCTAAAATCAACATGATTTTCATCACTTTTATCTTCCCACCTATTGTTTATTTTGCCCCATCTCTTTAAGTTAGTTTGCATATCTTTAGTAGGGGTATTTGCTTTCAACACATGATTCACTTCTTTTGATAATTTTTTTTCATTACACTAGTTTACACCAACACCACATAAACTTTTCAGATGCACCAACATCTATTATTTTCAGGATTCAACTTCAGTTTTTACACTCCTTAACATCTTAATTTTTCACATAAAGCGCTTAGGAGTTTTGGATCAAATTAAGGTCAATTAAAAGAAAATGAATAAATGAGACATATATTCCGGTTGAGGATTTAGAACAGATGCACTTAGAGTCCATGAACATCCCATTTCTAACCAAAATATCATTCTTGGCAATTTTTTTCCCACACTCTCCATAGAAAATAAATGAAATTTTAAAAGGACAACCTGTCATCCATATTTGTCTATAATACCATTGTTCCCCCTCCTTATGTCTTAAAGTTACCATGAACTTTTAACTGAGAATTTTTCATTATTAGTGGGCAACCAACAAGGTTTGTCCATTGTTTCTATTTGAATCCTTTTAGGATACTCCTTTAGAATGTGATTTACCAAATAATTTGTTAATGTTGTTTAAACAGATCTTCATTCCACCTTTTATTTAGGAAAACAACTTTACTTTGGCTATATTAGTGACTTGATCAGTTGGCATGAGTTGGTATAAAGGAACCATCTTAGACCAGTGTCATACCAAAAACTAGAAGTGTTTAGAGGTTTCTATCAAATGTTATGCTCTATCTCATCTCTAGTTTTAGGCACCCTTTTCTATAATAGTGATCCCTTTCTACATGATACCATAGTATGGATTTGTTTTACAGTATTTGTTACACATAAAAGTAGACCATAAAGTTCTTGAGGTCCTAAAGTTTTGCCATAGTTTGTCAAACAAAGCATTAGAGTTTTCAAATAGAGATCTAAAACCCATTCCCTCTTTCTCTATAGGTAAGCACATCTTTCGCCAAGCTATCCATGCCTGCTTATTCCCTCTTCCATATTACTCCAAAAAAAATTAACAAATCTTCTATGAATTACATGTATAGTATATTCGGTAGGGGCCATAATAGAGTGAGGATAAAGAGGCATACTATCTAGGACATTCTTTATAAGAACAACTTTTACCTTCATGGGATATAAGCTTCCCCTTCTAGTGCTAAAGCTTATCCTTGATCTTTTTAATAATATCATTTTAGAAAGCTTACCTCTTTTTCGCATGAAAAATATGGCATCCTAAGCACTTAAAGGGAAAAATACTTGTACTAATACTTGTAACAAAAGCTACTTTTTAAAGCCAGGGTTTCAACAACCTTTTGATGCATATAGAAAAAAGGATTTATTAGAGTTTATCATCTAGCTAGAAATCCTCATAACCTTGTAAATTTAACTTGACTATATCTAAAGAATAAAAATCAATAGATATGAATATGACGGTGTCATCTGCATAGGCTAGATGATTAATCTTGTCACTCTATTTAGGCATGCTAAATCTTTTTTATTTATTATCTTCCAATAAAGCATTATGAGTTCTAATAAAACCTCTACAGATATGATAAACAAACCTAAAAATAAAGGGTCACCTTGCTTTACTCCTCTAATGGATTGAAAAAATCTTTTTGCTTGCCTATTAAACAAAATAAAGTACCAAATATTAGTTATTAACCTCTAAATAATATCAAGGAACTTCTCATTGAAACCCATTCTTCTGAGAGTCCTTGTGAGAAACAACCATGATACCCTAGTATAAGCTTTGGCTATGCCCAATTTGATCATAACATTGCATAGGTCCCTTTCATTCTTATATTAGTATAATCTCCTAAGTTAAAAGAATATTTGTCATAATACTTCTCTCCTTAACAAAACTAGAATATTTGACTCTAATATGTGTATATACCATACATTACACATGCATTCATTAGTTGCATTACACATGCATTCATTGACTATTATTGACTGGACTGCTTGAATGTGAGTGATTGGATATGGATCACTTGTAATGGAATGATACAAAAGGATAATTGGTGGTTTGTAAGTTGATGGTTGTGATTGTGCACTCCAGTAAAGTATGATTATAATGTATGTCCTGTATTGTGTATAAATTTTATTCTTCTGCGTATAGTTATATATATATATATATATATATGATATGTATTATAGTGTCTTCTTTTAGGCAGAATACATTGCCAGGCCCCTCAACTCAGCGTCATCTTTCACTTTGGCACCTCAAATGGAGGTTGTTCACTTTTGGCACCTTAAGTAGCGTACAAGTGTGTCATTTTGGCACCTTTTCCTGAGTTGGAAAGGTGCGTGTATTACACCTTCGTAAAGGCGCGTTAAAGTCTTTTTTTGGCTGATGTGGCACTTAAGTTGGCCCACTAATAATATATTAACTCAGTTTTATTAATTTATACCTTTTTCTTTATTTTTATCCATTATTTTTGTTAATCTTAAGCTTATTTAATGGTGAAAATTATTGAGAGAGATTTAAAAATTAGATACACATTTACAAGTTCGTTTTGCCAAAAATAGTATATTAACTCACTCCGTTAATTTATACTTTTTTAACATTTTTATCCACTATTTTTGTCGATCTTAAATTTATTTAACGGTAATATCGTTAAGACAAATTTATAGACGCATTTAGAGATTTGTGAAGATTAGATAATAGACACCATTTTTGTAATCACTAAGGGCAAATTTGATGATAAAAAATTGAAATCAAGCAATATCAATGAAGAAAAGCTGAAAATCAAACTAAATTGATGAAGAAAAATAAAAAAAATAAAGCTAAATCCATGAAGAAAAATTAAAATAAAAAAATCAATAAAAAAACTAAAAATCAAAGAAAAATCGATAAAGAAAATCTGAAAAATGAAGCTAAATTCATGAAGAAAATCTAAAAATCAAGCAAAATCAGTAAAGAAAAATTGAAAATCGATGAAAAAAATTAGAAAATAAAGCTAAATTCTTGAAGCATGATAGGTTCTCTATTCGACTCCCCTCTTCCAACTGATTGTTCCCATAATGCAAAACCATATAATGGATTATTTTAACTGATTAAAAGGATTACTTATGATTCAAAGATTTATGTTGGGTTTTTTTAGCTTTTCAAACATATTACTCACAAGCCAACTAAACAAGCAAATGGGTTACATTTGAGGATCCAACATTCAACAAATAACAGAGAAACCAAAGACATATATAAACATATAGAAATTTGGTTTGCTTTTTCCAATCTTATACAATAAAATAGTTGTTATTATTTTTTTATGGTGAAGATCATTTGGTGGTTGGAGGAGGGAAGAGGAAAAAGATAACCGGGGTGCAGGGGTGGGAAGGAGGTGTGGGGTCTTTGAAGAAGATAAAGAGGAGAAGAAGACTAGCAAGGTGGGGGTAGCGGGGTGGGTTGGGTGTTTGAAGAAAAGACTAGTGGGGTGGGGTGAGGTGGCGGATGGGTGAGGTGTTTGAAGAAGAAGACTAATGGGGTGGGTGAGGTGGGGGTGGTGAGTGGGTGGGGTATTTGAAGAAGAAGGCTGGTGGGATGGGTAGGTTAGGGGGAGGGGTATTTTTTATTTAAATTAATTATTTATAAATTATTTGGATATTTTTTATTTTAATTAATTATTTGGATAAAAATGACACATGTCCGCATTTTATTCATCACTTTCCACCTCATTGGAGAGTGTAGCACTTACATAATATTATTTTGTTGATTTAATAAAAGGTTCCAAAGTGACACACTTAAAGGCCGCTTTAGGTTCCAAAAGTGAACAACATCCATTTGAGGTGCGAAAGTGAAAGACGGTGGCAAGTTGAGGGGTCTGACAATGTATTCTGCACTTCTTTTACAAAGTTATTGATGTTTTATTAATTGTCGTGGTTGTTGTAATTCTTATGGTTAATGGTAGTATAATAGGGAGTGAAGCTATTACAAAAGAGAATTAATGAGACAGAGAATTATAAAGTTATTCTGATAAGGTGCGTGCATAAGAAATGTGGGTTATCTTAATTCGTACAGTTGTGCCAGTTAGTCACGCCCTGAGGATAAATTAATAATGATTTAATAAAGAAAAGTTGATCAGGTTGGAAGTTAAAGTAAGTTAAGTATGTTCAGTTAATAAGCCTCTATGCTTGTCATGATCTCTTCTCGATTGTTATATCTTGCTATAAGCTTTTAACCTTGGTCGATCGATGAAACCTATCAGTTCGTGTGATTGTACTGATACTACACTTACTATATCTCCTTTTGGGGGATATAGCCATGTTGCAGGTTAGTTGGAGTTTCTATAGGTGCGACAATAGTTATTCTTCAGCAGCTCTTACCGTTCTACTCTTACATAGATGATGTGTTTTGAGTCATCCTTCATTTGTTTAATGCTCTTGTAATTGTTTAGACAAGGTTCTAGAGAGTTGTGTAATTAAATTTTGCAATTTATTTTGTAATAAGTATTGTTTTAAATGAAAGATTTATTATTTACTAGTGCTTAAGGTTTTAACAATATTATCTGTAGTTTTAAAGACTATGTGGTATTTTCTTATCTAGGGTAGAGTTAGTTAGGTGCCCGAAAAATTCATGATTTAGGTTGTGACAATCAGAGTAGAGAAGTTCTTTACCCCCTCCCCCAAAAATTCACTCTCTTTCTTATCACCTTCATCTTCTTCCACTTTATCAACCCATGTTTTTATCCAAAAGACCTAACAAGAGAATTATTCTACACTTCACCTTCTTCCACTTTATCTCCTTCTAACTCCACTTTGTCTCCTTAGTTCTTAGATCTAATAGATCCAGGAGGAGATTTATTCAACTATGTTAAATCTACTGCATCATCTAATAACCTTCCTAACATTTTTTCTTCAGTAAGCTTTGCTTCTTCAGTGGAATTCTTCAATTTTTTTTCTCTAAAGTTTTTTTTTTTTGCTTTTAGGATTGGTTGTAACTATCTCAGTTCTAATGCATGATTTTATATGGCTTTGCTGAGATTTAGTGCATTGATAGGCATTGTTCCTTCTGTTATTGACTTGTGTGTTTGTACCTAACTTATGTTGTGAATTTTAATTGTTGTTATCTATATTTCCCATTGTAACCCCCTTCTTATTTTTGATTTCTTTTCAGACATCAGGATCACTAACAATCATTCCACTAGCCAACATTTTTGGTGGAAAAAAAGCTTCTTTCTGATGTTATTATAGAGACATTGTAATCTCACTAACTTGGTTGTTGACTGCTGGCCTTAACTCTGGATGTAGAGATCGACAATTCTCCATGTTATGCCTATGTAATTTGTACTCAAAGACGTATCAGGCAAATGATCTTATGGAATTTTTGACTTATTATTCCTCACAACTCTTGTGTATTTGTTAAAAATTTCCATGTTTAAAACTTTGGCGAGAATGGCTTTGAGGTCCACTAGAACTTCGATTGTAGTGTTTGTGGGAGTGAAACCATGATTAAGAGTTAATGGTTGAGTAACAATTCACAATTTAGATAAGTATATTTAGGGGATTTACCGAGATTGTCTTTGGACTCTTTAGAGTTTATATCTGTGGCTAAGGTAATTGGTTTGTGCGAGAGAGAAGGAAAATCTGTGTTTCCAGTTGGAAGATGACTGCCCACTTGAGCTGGACCCATGGCGACTGTGGTGGCTTCATAATAGGGTTAGGTCAAGAAAGGAAAGAGAGAAAAAAGAGCATTATTTTTACTTTGCCATCTCACCCTTTTGTTAATTAATTTGACGTATACAATATTAAATTAATGTATTTTAAATAAAAATAAAAAATTTATTTTCACTCATTATTTTGATCAATCTTTTTTTTTGACGTCGCTTAGAAGTCGCAATTATCTTGATAGAGTTGCTTTAAAAAAAAAAGAAAGAATCCTTGATGCTGGGCATTAGAGACTTCCTATTTAAAACACATTTGATTTTAGTCGACCTTTGATTTTGTCACTTTGTACTTTGCTTACCGGAATTTTGAATTAAAAGTAACAAATAAGTTTGTCAATTAAGTGCGCATTCTTCAAATTTTAAAAATTAGGCAAGAGTGATAATTTTTTTAAGCTTTTTTTAGACATTTTTGCTCTAACAACTATAAAAATTGTCTCAACAATTATAGAAGTTGTCTCAACAACTATCAAAATTATTCGACAATTATGCAAAATTATTCAACAACTGTGTGAAGTTATTGAACAACTTTAATAATTATTAAGCTAATTAATACAGTTGTCAAATAATTATTCTTAGTTATTTAAGCAATTTTATTTTTTTAACTTAATAATATTATGAAACCATTTATCATATTTATTTAATTGAAGATTGAGACTCTCCGCACATTTTTCTTTTGCTTACCATTATAACAACCCAATTACAAAAGAAATCCCATTAAAAAGTAAAGAAAACCAGACCTTTTCTCACTTTTCCTTCCACTCTTCTTATTCTCTTCTTTTCAAACGACAGAAAGAGAGCAGGGAAGAGACAAGTGTTTTGACTTTCTCCATTTGCTGGGGGGAAGAAAATAGAGAGACAAAGGTTGTGTGTACATAAAATAGCAAGAAATGTGGGGCGTGCCACTTGGAGGGACAACATGTGTAATTGGTAATAGTCTGAATCTGGAGCTCAAGATCCCATTTCGCTTTCCTGTTTCCAGTTTCAGGGCTTCTCCCAAATCATTCTGTTCTCTCCCTGCATCAGGTCCAATTCCTTTTCCTTTTCTATTTCTATGTACATATATACAAGACTTGCATAAATTTTATTTGATTGATTATGTTAAGTAAGTCTTTGGAAATGGATATTTATTTTTTGTTGCTAAGAATTCTGAAGGAAATGGTCATACGCTGTATTTATTTTACATTTTTTCTACTTGAAAAAAGAAGCAAAACTTGCTACTGCTAAATTATCTTCAGATATTTAGGATATACTACTAATTATGGGCAAAATTCATTAGTTAAAGAATTTGTAAGAGCTGAACTTGCTTACGTGACTTTTCTAGGACAAAGTTACTTGTGAAGTTCTAAGAATTTTACGTATCTTTGGTTAGTTGTTGCTGACTGGATCTTCCTTGAGAGTTACAGACTGTCCAAGCCCAACTTGGGGAAGGTAGAATAAGCTCACAATTAATGGGACCAGGAGACGCCCGAAGGGTTTTTGTATTAGTTTCTCCCACATTCTATCTAAAACGGAGATTGATTCTCCCTATAAAAAGGATTTAGGGAAAAGGGGTGCCTTTTTTAAATGACTAACTGTTCTAGAGAAGATCTCCCTGGCTAGATTTTTCTTTCAATAGTGAGCAAAATTTCTAGAGGATCATCCATCCAGTCTACCTCAATTCGCTATTTTGATTCTTACACAAAAGGTTTTTCTGTATCAGCTTCCGTGGAAGTGTGGACTGCTTGCGTTAGTTCGCGTTTGGACATAAAAGAAGGCAGCCCGGTCCACTAAAGCTCCCGCCATGCGTGGGGTCCGGGGAAGGACCGAACCACAAGGGTTTATTGTAAGCAAATTTACCTTGTATTTTTACGAGAGGCTGTTTCCACGGCTTGAACAGGTCACATGGCAACAACGTTATCGGTTACTCCACGTTTGTACATAAGAATAGTGAAATTTGGAAAGAATTAGTATTTGTTTTCAAATTAAAAATTATATTTGGAAATAGGAGTTGTGTTTGGACACGAATACAAATTGGAGCTATTTTTGAATTGTTTTTGAGTGGTTTGGAGTGAATTGTGAAAATACCTTTTTGGAGTTTTTCGAATTCCGAAAAAATGTAACAATTCTATGTCCAAATAATTTTCTGGAAAAAGTGAAAACTATCCATGGCCAAATGGGCACTTAGTTGTCTTCTGACATGTGTGGTGAACCTTTCAGTGTTAATTTTATAATTCTTTAAAGACCAGCATGTATTCAAATATGATGATTTGTGGATAGCATATAGAAATCATAGAAACTTATTTCATAAGAGGACTTTGGACTTTGATGTTACTGAAGCCTCATTTGTTTGCACTTAATGGAGGTCTGAATCTGAATGGTTCAGACTTCAGACCATTAAGTGCATTTGTTTTTTATTAAGGTTTTAATTCTTAATAGGTCTGAATAGGTCTTAATCATTCAGATCTAGAACCAAGTCTTAATAGGTCTGAAGTGATATTCTGGTGTTGGATAATATTCACCACTCTATTCATAATCAGCAGTCGCCACCACTAACCACCTCTACCACCGTCACCATTGTCAACCACCTCCCACCACCACCACCCACCTCTACCCTCACAACCACCATCGACAACAAATACCGCTACCAACCACAATTGTCAACCGCTATCACACTTACTACCTCTTTCATTCTAATTATATTCATCGCCACCACTGCCGTCAACAACAACACAATCAGCAACCACTACCGGCCAATCTCTCCTACCAACCAACTCATCTATCACAACTAGCACCACCACTAACTACCACCAATACATCATAACCTCTACACATTCTTTGGCTGCCACCACCATTGTCACTGGTAACACCACCCCTACCACCACTTCAACCAGTACCATCGCTACAATTTATCTCTACTAACAATCATCTCCACCATCACAACAAATAACAACTTTAATTAGCACCAACACATCGTCAATCATCATGCAGTCATGTTTCAGCCAACACAATCAACACCTTAAACTACTAATATCAAGCAACGTCACATCACAACAACCACAAACACCATCAATCGCCACCATCATAACAGTCACTACAATACCAACCATCACAATTATCACCACCAACATTATTAATCACTAACATCAATCATTGTCACCGCAACCACCATTATAAGCCGTCTCCACTATCACTAACAAACATAAATATTTTTCTCAATCAAATACTAATAATTTTGTTGTATTAAATTACATACTTTTTTAATATATAATTAATTTTTTATTTGTATTGTATTTTTTATTTTATTATGTATACAAATAAATATTTTTTACACATTCAGATGTTGAAAAACAAACAGTCTTAATCATTCAGTTTTCAGATCTAGAGACAACATCTTCATCATTCAAATGTGCATTCAGATTCATGACGTCTGAATCTTAAAAAAAACAAATGGAGCCTGAATTTGGCATTACTCAGCACTTGGCAGTGTTGGAGGATGGAGCACCATGAAGATTTGTTGGAGTTTCATTAGCTAAGAATGACACCTATGAAAATTCAAATGCTTTATTGTTTTCTTCCAATGTTACAAGTGCCATTGGGTGGATGAGTATGCCGGGGCCTTGATGAATATATGAGTAGCCTATAGACAGAAAGCACTGCAGAGTATCCTTGAGGAGGTCTCTAATGGTGAAGTTAGGCTACAGTATATTTGAGATTATTCTGATTGTGTCAGCGTATGGTCATTTGAAAAATATCCTTTAGCCTTGTCTTTTAATTGGAAAGGATGACTTGATGAAGCGTGACCAGATGTCAGCTTGAGCCTGGTTCATTTCCTCGCATTTATTTATTTTGGATATGGAAAGATTCTCTATGTAGTGCAACTGATGCAAGTTACTCAGGTGGTGCAGCATCTTATGTCATTTTTTCTTGTGGTATATTGTTCGCACTTGGTTTTTCCATGTAATGTAGGTTTATCATATTCTTCTACGTCTAATTGAGTGGTTTCCTTTCTCTAACAGGTTTATGTAGGGCCAGTCAAGTTGCTGAGTTTTTTCCTACTATATCACCTGAGGTTTATGTTAGGGAGGCCAGGGTAGAAGACTGCTGGGAAGTGGCTGAGACTCACTGCAGCTCCTTCTTCCCTGAATACTCTTTCCCTCTAGATTTTGTTTTGAGAATTGACAGGCTGATAGCAATGCTTTTTGGATTCTCCATTCCAAATGGATGCCAGCGAACTTGTCTTGTTGCTGTTGTTGGCAGCAAAGATGAAGAGGCTTGCTTATTAAGTACAGAAGAGCTCAAACTTGGAGAATTTGATGGACGATTAAGTCTCAACAAGGGTTATGTGACTGGAATATTGACTGTGGATACTGTAGCTGATTTCCTTCCGAGAAAAGGACCATTGCGGCAGAGGAGGTCAGTTGTGTCTTGGATACTAGTCAGGAATCTGGAGATTATTTTAATAAATGGCCCTTCCATAAAATGCTTGTTTCTGGCTAACCATTGCTATCAGATTCATTGAACATCTTGTTAGAAGGTAAACCATTACAAATTACTTCTCCATATACAATTTGATAAGGCTGCGGTTTGGAAAGGTGGTCAAGTGGGTTCATTTTTTATTAAGAAGTTAGTTCAGATCTTGTTGCAGTGCTTGCCTTGCTTATATTCTTCCTGGTAAAAAATATACTATTCAATTCATCTAGGGTCATATTGTTATGGAAGATCTCTAGAGCTTTCTAATTGGCCACAATTTTAAAGAACAACACTAGTTTAGGCATGAGCCGGGGGTCTATCGGAAACAACCTTTCTACTTCTTTAGAGGTAGAGGTATGGACTGCGTACATCTTACCCTCCCCAGACCTCACTATGTGGGAATACACTGGGTTTGTTGTTGTTGTTGTTGTAACACTAGTTTAGGCATGTTTAGGTTCTTTAAATGCTTAAGGATTGTAAATTAGTTTATCCTGTTTGGATATATGGAATGACAAAATAACGTTTGAAAGATATTCGGTACGCCGATGCTATTTGGACTTGATCCCCGCACCTGTATGGACTCAGTCATAGAAAATTCCTTATGGAGCCTTGTGAGTGCTCTTTCTGTTTCCTTCCTCAACAATAATCCCTCTGTTTTTTTTTTGACCTAGTAACAAACTTTGTATTATAAATCAGTACTTGGTGGTACTGAAAAAACCCTTTAAAAAGAAAAATTAGAAGGAAAAGGACATGGTCATTAAGATCAACCCTCACGTCGTCAAAAATGAATTTCCAGTATCAGTCCTTTGGACTCACACCTTTACAGCTAGCTAACACAACCCTCTTTAAGCCCAATTAATATATTTAACACGTAGTGTGAACTCTTCAATTCTAGTCTATGATAGAAAGTTGTTGAAATGACCAAGTCTTCCGGAGAATGGAAGTTCACCACTTTACCACAACGACCGACGAACCGAGCCGATCCACGTAACACTGCGCAAGAAAAGTAAAAGTATCTCCGGTGCCTGCATCGTGTGGGGATACAATGTCTGGAGACGGTTAGTGGGTTGAGCACTAGCATGTAACTCAAGGATAGAGGATAATATAATGCCATGATCCGCATTTCAAAATCATTCAAAGCCAATGCACATAATCATATATATATATATACCATATCATGCCGGAATAGGGAATAAGGTTTAACATGAAGTAAAACATTATCCTTAACTATGTAGCTCAACCGTCATAACAGGCACCCACGGGCTATATGGGTTCAAATCCCCCTGCTGAAAGGGCCCTGTGCATGTTAACCGCACGAACCGGAGTTATCAAGGAAGACCAGGGAATGCCTCGATCCCATGTCAGTCCAAGATACAAATATATCAATTGTGTGAACCATACACACAGGTCATCAAGATCAAACCTCACATCGGCAAACATGAGTTTCCAGTACAAGTCATCCAAGACCCACACCTTCAGGACTTCGCTACATAACCCCCATTAAGCCCAATTTAACACAAGTTTAAGATAACCCATTTATTAACCAATAAACCAACCGTTAAGGCACACCATGGGTATCGTCATACTCTTGCACTTGCAAGTTTATCATTATGCCATAACAATCACATTAGCTTGAGGGAATGCCTCGACCCCCTTTGTTCATTAAATCAAATCATAGCCAACAAGACCTTCAAAACCATGTTCATTGTTTAATTTTTTGTGCAATGCAATAACATAGGTGAGTAAGTCAAACCAAGTGACAATTTCACAATTCAAATCCATTTACACAAGCAGGTTGAGGAAACACAATTATTCAAAACCAATTTGAAATTTCAAAACACCAATTTGGGGAAAACCATGACCCCTAGGTTTATTTACCATTCCCATGCACCCCACAAGTTCAAAACCATTAATAAAGCATAAACAATGCATAATAAATCGTGAAAAAACAATTTAAAAATCAACCATGTCAAAACCCTAAACCACATCAAAATCCATATTCAAAACTATCCAATTAAACCATTTAAATACATGCTTTTCATAAAAAAATAATTGAGGAAGAGTAACGTGCCTAAAATACTAAACTTTATGGAGAGCAACCCTTGAGCCCTTAGATGACTAACTTCTTGGAAACCCTAAGTATCTTGACCTTGGAGAGTTTAGAGAGAAGAGAGTGTGTTTTGATCGTGTTATGAATGAGAAATAATCCCCTTGAGTGCTTTATGGACGTGGGGTCTGTGTAAGGGAAAAGGGGAATTGACCAGAATGCCCTTAATGAAAAGACTGAAAATTGACCGTCCAGTCACTACGGGTGACCTTACGACTCGTAGGGTCACCTTACGACTCGTAAGGTCCCACTCGTAGTCTGGACAGTGTCCACGATCACCAACACTGACTTGGCTACGAGTCGTACCATACGACTCGTACTCAATCATTACGACTCGCATGATCCAATCGTTGTCAAAGCAGAAACAATTGGACATCACATTGGTTAGGCTACGGAAGACACCATACAACTCGTTTTGAGTCTTTACGACTCGTTAGGAGCCATTCGTACTCAGGATAGAAAACTTAGCCACACGCACTGGTCAGGCTACGATTAGGGTCCTATGACCCGTAATGACTTGTCACGACTCGTAAGGAGAGTCGTAGTCTGGGCAGTGAGGATAAAATTTCAGAAATTTTCAAGGACTAAAAATCCGGGTGTTGCAATTTGTGTACCCCCAAAGGATCAATGTTGCATTTGCCATGTTGCAAGTCTCTTCTCAAACTTTTCTTTAATCCCATTCCAAATTTTAGTGGATCTGAATTTTGCTCCTCGAGGTAGACCAAAAATGTAGATGGGGTGAACCAATATTTCACTCCGTAGTATCAGCTAGCGATTCCTGATTGGGGACTTAATTTACAGGATGGATGTTGCTCCTCAGCATGTTCATGTGTAAACCCAAAATAGCTTCAACGATAAATAAAGTTAGGTTCTGTATGTATCACTTAGGACATCTCAGTTCTGCAGAAAATCAGTGTATCATCTTAATAAAACAGGTTAGACACTGCAGTTTGAGCTCCAGCATTCCTCCCAATTTTAGAAGCTTCTATCTATTGTAACTGATTGGCTTTCCGCAGCATAATACTAAACTTACCCTTTCAAGGATAGGATGAATAGGAATAGTGAGATAAGATCACCCTGTATAATGCCTCGTCTAGCCCCCTGTTCACTAAGGAGTCATTTGGTGTGAAATATAAGATATAATAATACCATGATAAAATGCAGGATTATTTTATTTTGCGTTTGGTTGGAGGTATTCGGTAGTCCCAGAATTATTTATCCCACCATTTATACCATAGTGATGGGATAAGTTATCCCACCATGTGGAGTCGTTTGGTGTGAAATATAAGATATAATAATACCAGGATAAAATGCAGGACTATTTTATTTTGCGTTTGGTTGGAGGATTTAGGTAGTCCTGGAATTATTTATCCCACCATTTATACCCCCATTTATACCATAGTGATGGATAAGTTATCCCATACACATGGTGGGATAATTAATCTCGGATAATTAATCCCAGATAACTTGTTCCCAACCAAATGACCCCTAGGATAAAATACTTAAAGCATTCGAGATACTGAATTTGATCCATCTTTCCTTAAAAAGCCATGTATCTCAGAATGGTAAGCAAGACCAGCTCACTTCGTCAAATGCTTCTCTAATATCAAGTTTTTAAATAACCACCGTAGCGCCACTCTTAAGTCTCTATTCCTCATTTAAAAAGTGTGCAACATTTATCATTTGTCTCCTTTTAACAAAAGCATTCAGACTCCCTCAAAGTAGCTTCCTAATAACTGTTTTAAGAATATCAGCCAAAGGGTTTGAGGCAATCTTATAGACACCATTAATAAGGTTGATCTATAATCCTTGAGATCAGTTGCCCCTTTCTTTTAGGAATCAAAACAATAAAAGAGGCATTAATTAGAACCATGTGACAGTTGTGATGAATATGGTTCACTGCATCAATAACCTCCTTATTGATAATCAAACCAAACATGTTGAAAGTTCATAGTGAAACCATCAGGTTCCTAGGGCCTTGTCTAAAGCACTTCTTTTAATGGTTGAACAAATATCCTCTTCCTCAAACTCCCGTTCCAGCTAGTGCCTCTCAGCTTCTGAAATCTTAGCTAGATTGTCAAATCTAGCTGATGGCCTCCAACTTTCATTCTATCAGTTCAAAATTTCAGTTTTGATTTCCTCTTAATCTTTCATGATGACTTCCCCTATTTGTAGTGCATCTAGCTGATTGGGTTGATCCAATCCAATAACTTTAGCAGTGTACTCGTCCTGATTGTTCCAGCAGTTCATTTAGTGGTTTATGCTTTGGTGCACACGTGATGCTCCCTCCCTTCCAATTTTATGTAGGTAAAATGTTAAATTTTCTCCATGTACTATTCGAAATTGTTCAACTGTGCCCTCTGTTACACTTTTGTTCTATTTATAGCCTTGCGGTTGACGTGTCGTCTCCTATTTGCCATTGTCATTAACAAAGCTCAACTGGACTATTGTCAAGAAAAATGTCCAAATTGTTCAATAAAAAGGTCCAAATTTACACCTCAATTGGACTATTGTTAAAAATTAACCTCAGGTGGGAGCTCGCTCGAGGTGAAGAGCAAAACAAGACTTTTTCCTAACAAAAAAGGTAATATTAGACTAAAAGTTAACCGGAGGTAAAATCAGTGTTCAGGAATGCACTCGCATTGTCACATAATGCGATGATGCGAAGCGATGCGAGCCCCTCTCGCTGCATGTGGCTGATGCGAGCCAACCTTACAGAATTGGGCACATCACAGGGTTATGCGAGATGCGAACCGATGCAAGCGCATCATGATTTTATTTTTAGGGTCAATTTTAAATTAAAAAAGAGTCTTCATGTTAATTTTATATTTAGGGTCAGTTTTAAATGAAAAAAAGAGTACTGCTACGACTACCATTGCTGCAATATTTTAGGTTTAACTTCGAAGTTCACTGCTGCGACTTCTTCACTGTTGCGATCTTCACTGCTTTAGAAGAAAAAGAATTAAATTTTGAAACATTATTAATTTAGATTTGGTCTTCTTTTTACTGGTTTCTTTTGCTATTTTGTTAAACTGTTTTGCTGGTCTGTTTCGCAACAAGTCTTTCGGTGATCAAACCTGTGATTTTGGTATTTAATTTAAACTTTTTCATATATATATCATCTTTATTGTTGATTATATATAGTTGTTGTGGTCTTTTCAGTTTTGTCTTGCTGTTGCTTTTTGGATGCTCTGTTTAATCCTTTTTCTTTTAAATTGTGCTTCACTTCAATTATGTGCTTGCATCACTTCACACTTCGCGTAAAGCATAATGTGGAGCCTTGTCACTTTTCCCACATCACGCTTCCCGGAACACTGGATAAACTTGGTAAATTTAGAGTAGTACTAAGGAAAATTTGATCATTTTCCCTTTTGTATAACAATCTTCCCATTTTGGGACATTTCAAAAATTTTGATACACTTCCTTTTCTATATGACTTCCAACTTCCAAGATTCAGAATTCAAATTTATTAAACTATTCGACCTTTAATTTTGGTATGAAGTTTGTCTATCAAAGTTCAACCATTCATTTTGTAAGGGAATTTTATTAACGAAGTACGTGTGGCTTAGTGGCCAATGAAGTGGGTTGAGAACCTGAGGTGTCAGGTTCAAATCTCGCAGAGAAAAAAAACACTAGGTGATTCTTCCCATATGTGCTAGTCTTAGTAGTTACCTGGTATCTTGTTGGTTGGACGTGACAGGTATTTTGTGCATTTAGTCGAGGTGCATGAAAGCTGACCCGGACACTACAATTATTAAAAAAAAAAGAATAAGAGGATATTGGGATGAATAGCAACCAAAAGTAACATTGCAAGTCATTTCCTTTATCAAAAAAGAAAAAACGATCTGCAGATTGTGTAATGAACAGAGAAAGTCAAGCATGGCAACCACATCGGCCATGTTGCACCAAAAGTCAACAAAAAATAATATCTATGCTTTAGGCTAATATTGTCTGCTTTTTGTTCTAAACAATTCTTCTCTCTCTATCTCCTGATATCATTGCAGCTGGAATATAGAGCCCTGACTTCAACTGCTGCTTTGCTAAGTTCCCTCTGGTTCCAGCACAAAAGAAATTCCTTTGCTGATCTAGGCATAGGACCTGTGAATCCCCATATTGTTTAGTATTAAACCTTATAACTATGAAGTGAACTAGCTTTCTAACCATTATTTTAATACCACCACCACTAATAGACAAACTAATGTCTTCCAACTCCATGTGTACTCAAATACCAACCACAACATACCCGAGGAAAATAAAGCAACTGGCGTCACCTGGACTTCAACTGGAGACCTTCAGTGTGTTACACTTACGTGATAACCAACTGCACCATGACACCAGCTTAAATACCGTCATGTTAAATGAAACAAAGGTGGGTATATTATAAAACTAAGCAAGTAGCTCTTTGACAACTCAAATTGCCAGTACACTTCTTGCTTGCAAGAGGGTTTATATTATTTGCTCTGCTGGTTATTTGCTTTAGTTTTAAGTAGAACCAAGCAAGTAGTTTTTTGACAACTCAAATAGTCAGTACGCTTCTTGCTTGCAAGAGAGTTTATATTGTTTGCCCTGCTGGTTGCTTGCCTTAGTTATAAGTAGCTGGTACTTCGTTTGAGTAAACAAATGACATGGATAAAAGAATATGATTAAGAAATTAAATAAACATTGTAATGGGGTCTGGAGATTTGTGGTGACCATTCTAATGGAGTTGTAACCCCTCTATATGTGCATTTTGCATTCATATACATTGACATAACATGCACCCAATCTAAAGCTAATGAAGCCATTGAAGTGTATCAACCCCATCCTGATAGCTTAACAACCATTTGATGAATAAGGCCAAGTGATCAACCAAGTGGATGCTAACCTTTGTTTACTTGGGTTTAAATTCCAGTAGCGACAAATGCTATTAAGTGATTTCTTTCCATGTGCCTGACACTTGGTGGGATGAGTTAATTGGTACCTGGATTGGTGGATATTAGCAAGTATGCGGTGGAATATTCGAAGGGTGAGCAAGTTGGTCAGGACACCTCCTTTATAAACCTTTATAAATAAAAATATAAGCAAGGGCACCACCGGAAGACATGTAGTTCTTAACTCTACTCTTTATGAATTTAACAGGATTTTTATCTTAAGCAAAACACAAATATTTTTTTACAGGAAAGGGATTGCGTATATATCAAATGTTGCAGTACGGAAAGGATACCGTCGAAAAGGCATAGCAAAAAAACTCATATTGAAAGCGGAGGCACAAGCCAGAAGCTGGGGATGCCGTGCAATTGCTTTACATTGTGACACTAGCAACCCCGGAGCCACAAAATTGTATATAGGACAAGGCTTCAGAATCATCAAAGTGCCAGAAGGAGCAAACTGGCCTCAACCCAAGACTTCCCCAAATGTCCAGTTCGGCTTCTTGATGAAACTGCTGGATATATAAGACAGTTTAGTGAACAACTGGGTGTGTGGTACTTGTATATATGTACTTGTGAAATTAAAGGGAATAAGCCATAGCTGTAATTATTGTTTAGCCTAGTTAACATTTCTCCTTCAGAAGTTTCAGTTGTGTACTAAGTCTGGATGCTTGCCATGCCAATAATACTTGGTTTCATAGATTTCTGATAAATTACTCTTGCTGTTGTACTCTTTTTTCACGTGAAGCTAATTTTATCCTCTGACCCCATCTAGTTTCTCCTTTCTGAAAAGCTATAGCAGCTCATACAATTTGCAAAAGGCTCATCACCAGTAAACTTAAGCCCGTATGTGTTGTTCTAGGAGACAAAAGAGCTAAAGCGTTTGAGTCATCTAAGTGATGTTTGGGTTTTCACTCAATACCATTCTAATTCCTAATGTCTTCTCATCCATTGTTCTCCCCTTTTCTGAAGATTACCTTCTGTTGACTTAATATTTGTAAAAGTTTTGAGAAAAAGAAGTGGCCTCTAAAGGCAACTAGAAAGTTAAGGGGAACAGAAAATTCATTAGAGGTCAAACGAGTTAGTGAGAAAGGAGAGTAAGCAAAGGAAAGTACATCCCAAGCAGGGAACATGAAAACTTCTCCATGAAGAAAGTAATTGAAAATAAGAACCAACAGAGTTCATGCATAAATTCGTATTTTGACAGGTAATAACTAATAGCATTCAAACTTCTCACAATAGTTGTGGCATTACCTCTACCCACATCCTCCAAAATACGAAAAGAAATATGTGTCTTAACAACAACACCACACCCAATGTACTCCCATAAAGTGGGATCTGGAGAGGGTAAAATTATACGCAGTTCATATTGTTACCTCATATAAATTAGAGGCTATGTCCGATAGGCCCAGAAAGAAATGTGTGTTTAAAAAATCAAATTTCACTTGGTCTTTCATATTTTGTTTTCAGTAACAAAGGATGGCAAACATCAACGGGATCCAAGATAATATTGTTACTATATAGACCCATCCTCTTATTTCGATAGCCAGAAAAGGACAGAAATTTGACGCACAATTTTGTACTTCCAACTGCTTGAAATGTATAACAAGCGAGGAGTTTTCATTCTACACGATATCGAACACAATACTTCCCCCATTTGAGTTTGATCGACCTATTTTGACTTGGTACAAATTTTAAGAAATTAAGGAAGACTTTCGAATCTTGTGGTCTTAATTTAAATATAGGTCAAACACATCGACATGCACCTCAATTTGACACGATCTTTCACTTTGGCACCTAAAGTGGACATGATTCATTTTAAGCACTTTAACTAGCGTTCTGGTGTGTCACTTTGGCACCTTTTGCTCAGTTGACATGGTCTGTGTGTTGCACTTTCCTGAAGGCGCCTGAAGGCCTTTTTCAGCTGATGTGGCATCCAAATTGGCCTATAAATATTATATTAACTCACCCTATTAATTTATATCTTCTTCCTCACTTTTAATCACTATGTTTCTCAATTTTAACCTTATTTAATGGTGAAAATGTTTTTTCACAATTAATTTGTGCTATTTAACGTTGAAAATCTTAACCTTTGTATTGTGAATTTGTGATTATGAAGCAAGATGTAATTTGATTTAAGAAAAAAAAAAAAACTTAAAGCATCCATAATAAAAAAACATATAAAACTACGATTACGAATTTCTACTATATTTTAATTGATGTCGGAGTCATCAAAATTATCCTGAAAGGCACTGAAGAAATCGGTGTCAGCGAGACAAATGGTTATTGCCATTTTTTTTCGAGTTAGCATCCATTGTCATTAAAGAAATCTAAATAAATTTTGGAGAAGACAATTTTGGGGGTAGGGTATTGGAGAAGATGATCAAGTAGGAGGCGAGAGCATTGCAATGACAAAATTTGGGGGTGGGATATTGGAGAAAATGATTTTGAAAATGGGGAGGAGGGAGGGTTGTTACTGCAGCAATAATTTTAGGGGGGGAGGTTGGTACTTGGAGAAGATAATCTTGCGGGGGGTGGGGGGGAGGATTGGTTCTCTTTTTTTTTTTTGGGGGGGGGGGGGGGGGGGCGTTACAGCGCCAATTGGGGGGGGGGGGGGCTGGGAAAGGTGGTTTTTGTGTGTGTGTGCATGTGGGGGGGGGGGGGATGGGGGTCATTTATTTATTATTTTTTTCTAAATTTAAATTAATTATTTAAAATTTATTTTGGACAAAAATGACATGTCAGCGTATTATTTGTCACTTTACACGTCATCAGTGCATGTAATTGTCATGAATCGAACCAAGGCCTGACCATGACATGTATCTCAAGTCCAACAAGGACCGGAGACCACCCCCTACATCTAGCCAAACAGAGTACAATACCCCCAATAGCGAATAAATTCCGAACATATAACAAGATAGCATAAGATAAACTCAAAGAATTTAAGACATGTCTATAATCGATAATCGGTAACCAATCAAAATTAACCAATCAACATCACCCAAGTCCACAGTAATCCACAAAGCCTTCTAACAAAATTAAAATCAATAAAGTGTTGGGACATGCCCCCGCCTCTGATAATGACAACAACACTGATAATGTTAATTTGAACTCTTCAACTCTAGTCTATGAAAGGAAACTAATGAAATGACCAAGTCTTTCGGAGAATGAAAGCTTACTACTTCAGCACCAACGACCGACGAATCGAGCTAATTCACCTAATACTGCCCAGGAAAAGTAGAAGTATCTCTGGTGCCTATATCGTGTGGGAATGCGGCATCCGAAGACGGTTTATGGGTTAAGCCCTAGCATGTAGCTCAGGGGTAGGAGATAAAATAATACTATAAACGACATTTTAAAAATCATTCAAGCCAATGCGCACACATACACACATATATATATACACACACACACATTTAAATATGTCATGTCGGGAAAGGGAACAAGGCTTAGCATGAAGTAAAAATTTATCCCGGACTATGTAGTTCAATCGTCGTAAACAGGCACCCATGGGCTATATGGGTTCAACTTCTCCTACTGAAAGAGCCCTAGTGAGTGTTAGCCGCATAAATCGAATATATCAAGGAAGACCAAGGACTATGCACACAGGTCATCAAGACCAAATCTCATGTCAACAAATATGAGTTTTCAGTACAATTCATTCAAGACCCATACTTTCACGACTTCGCTACATAACCCCAATTAAGTCCAATTTAAATCAAGTTTCACATAACCCCTTTATTAACCTATGAAACAATAGTTAAGGCACACCATGATATCGTCATACCCTTACACTTGCAAGCTTATCTCTATGCCATAACAATCACATTAACTTGAGGGTATGCCTCGACCCCATTTGTTCATTAAATCAAATCATAACCAACAAGGCTTTTAAAATTCATGTTCATTCTTTAATCATTAATGCAATGCAATACCATAGGTGAGAAAGTCAAACCAATTGACAATTTCACAATTCAAAGTCATTTACAAAAGTGGGTTGAGGGGACACAATTATTCAAAACCACTTTCAATTTCAAAATACCAATTTTGAAAAAAACCATGACCCCTTAGTTTATTCACCATTTCCATGCACCCCATAAATTCAAAATCACCAATAAAGCATAGGCAATGCATAATAAATCATAAGAAAACAATTTAAGAATCAATTATATCAAAACCCTCAACTCCATCAAAATACATATTCAAAACCATCCAATTAAATCATTTAAATACATGTTTTTCGTAAAGTAATAATTGGGAAAGAGTAATATGCCTGAAATACCAAGAGTTATAGAGAGAATTTTCCCTTAAGATCTCTAATTGAAGAACTTCTTAGAAACCCTAAGTATCTTGCTTGAGATAGTCTAGAGAGTTTGAGAGTGTTTTTGATTTTGTTATGAATGAGAAATAACCCCTTAAAGTGTTTTATGGTCGTGTGGCATAAGTAGGGAAAAGAGGGAATTGTCTAAAGTGCACTCAACTTAGAAACTGAAAAAAATTATCCCCAGTGACTATGGGTCACACTGCGACTCATAACGGCACGTTACGACTCATTACTATGAGTTGTAGCCAAGACGATGTCACTAGGTACACATACTGTTGACCCTAAGACTTACATCATATGACTCATTAGGGGACCCTACAACTTGTATGGTCCTAGTCTTCACTAGGACAACAACACTTGGAAGTGGGGTCTAAGTAGGGAAAAAGGGGAATTGTCTAAAGTGCACTCAACTTAGAAACTAAAAAATTATCCCCAGTGACTACGACTCACACAACGACTCATAACAACACGTTACAAATCGTCACTACGTCTTGTAGCCAAGACAATGTCATTAGGAACACATACTGTTGACCTAAGACTTACATCATATGACTCATTAGGGGACCCTACGACTTATATGGTCCTAGTCTTCACCAGGACAACAACACTTGGAACACACACTAGTTTGACTATGGTTGGGACATCACAACTCGTAATGAGTCCATAGGACTCATTAGAAGCCACCCGTACTAAAAAAAAAAACTTAGCCACATAATGGTCAGACTAAGATTTAGGTCCAACGACTCATGAAGACTCCCTACGACTTGTAAAGGGAGTCGTAGTTTGGATAGTGGAGATAAAATTTCAAAAATTTTCAAGATTCAAAAATTTGAGGTGTTACATTCTCTGCCTTTAGGATCATTCATCCTCAAATAATGATTTAAGGTATTTCTTATCATGATAAAACATAGAAACATACCCATATTTACCTTTAACAAAGATAAAAAATAAGGATATCAAGGAATTCATAATTTTCTCAACATTGACACATGGAAGACTAAATGAATAGAACCCAAACTCGAAGGAAATTTTAATTCATAAGCCACATTACCTACTTGCCTCAAAATACGTAGGGACTAACATAACGAGGACTGAGCTTTCCCTTCTTTCCAAATCATATCACTCCCTTTATGAGAGATACCTTAAAGAACACCAAATCACCCTCATCAAACTCCAAATACCTTCGCCTTACGTCCATAGGACTTTTGGCAACTTTGGATAGTTTTAAGCCTATCCCCAAGAACCTTCACTTTCTATATAGCTTGGTGAACCAAGTCGGGACCATATAACCTATTCTCGCCAAAATCAAACCACCCCATAGGGGACCCAAATCTCCTACCATACAAAGCCTCAAATGGAGCCATCTCAATACTTGAGTGATAACTATTATTATAACCAAACTCGATGAGAGACAAATAGTCAACCCAACTGCCACTAAAATCAATCACACAAACCTTAGCATATCCTCTAAAGTCTGTATTATCCTTTCCGCTTATCCATCCATCTGCAGGTGAAAGGCGGAGCTAAGTTTCACCTTTCTCCCCAAACCTCTCTAAAACTGATGCGAGTTAAGGGAGCATCATAGCATTCGATGACTCCTTGGGAGGCCAACATATAAAAACTCAAGCTTGGGGCTTGCCATCAATGCCTAGCCAAGATAACAAGCATTGAATTTTGAAAAAAGACTCCAAACACTCTAAAGCCGCCCCATGTATACACTCAAAGGCCGCCCCTTTTGTAAAGCCTCATTAAGGGCCTTTTGGTCTTTTATTATGTAATAAGTTTAGGACAAGACCTTAAATAGTTCATCTTAGTTCATTTTTAAGAAACCTTGATATTATATTTTGAGAATACTCTTAAGAGTGTCTTTACAAGTGTGGAATCACTTGTGCAAGTGTGGATTTACTTATGGCAACATGCAATCATTGTGTTGGTTACCCTTTTTTAAATGGTGGTTGATTGGGGATTTCGGTTCCCTTGAGGTCTCCATAAGAACTTGGTGTTTCTTGTAATAATCTTTGGGTTTTAATGTTTGATACACATTTTGTTTCTTAGATTTGTGCATTTAAGTTCACAGTTTGTTGTTGAATCCGTAGTTTGTTATCCATCTTGTTGTCGTGTTTGTGGTTGTTTTATATCCATTGTTGGCTGGTTTGTATCAAAAAGGAACAACAAAAATGAGACTAGAACTATGTACCTTGATCAGAAATGATGGAAACTGGAGCACTATGCAACTTCACGATCTCCTCAATGAAGAGCTTAGCGTAATCCTTTGTCGAATAATTACTCTTCACTTGCAAAAAGTGAGCAGACTTAGTTATTCTATCTATGATGAACTTAATAAAATCAAACTGATGGAGACACCACGAAAGACTCGTAATGAAATCGATATTAATTACTTCCCATTTCCACATCTACAATTCAATCTCTTGAGACAAACCACCAGGACTCAAGTGCTCAACTTTCACATGTTGATACACCGTGCACTTAGCCATAAAATTAGCCACATCTCTCTTCAGGTTATTCTACCAATAAATTTCTCTCAAATCATGGTACATCTTCGTTGAACTAGGATGAACAATGTACCTCGACTCATGAGCCTCAGCCAAGATCCTCTCACGTAGACCATCAACATCGGGAACACATAACCTACCTTGGTACCTCAAGATACAATCACCGTTGATCTCAAAGGGCATCACTTTCTAGTGACCCATATCATCCTTAATTCACATCAATATATGATCCAAAACTTGTTTCTCTTTCACCTCGGCACACAGAGATGCCTTTGCCACCTCTTACACCAATACACCACCATCCTCAGAGTCCAAGAGACGATCTCTAAGATTAGCCAGAAAATGAATATCTTTCACTAACTCTTGCTTCTTCTCATCCACATAAGATATGCTTTCCATAGACAACCTTCTAAGAGCATCATCAACCACGTTAGCTTTTCCTGGATGATAATAGAGACTCATGTTATAGTACTTGAGCAACTCAAGCCATATCCTTTGCTTGAGATTCAACTCCTTCTAGGTGAACACATACTGCGAACTCCTATGGTCTGAGAAGATGTCAACAAGAACCCCGTACAAATTAAGGTTTCAAATCTTTAAAGCAAAGACCACAACCAACAACTCCAAGTCATGAGTCAGATAGTTTTTCTCATGCACCTTCAACTTTATTAAAGAATAAGCAACCACCTTACCATGCTACATCAATACATAGCCTAGTTCTACTCAAGATGCATCATAATAAACTACAAAACCATTGATACCCTCGGACAGGGTCAAAACTAAAGCCAAAGTTAACTAACTTTTTTTTCATCCTCTCAAAACTACCCTCACAAGCATCAGACCATAAGAACTTTTTCTTCTTGGTCAACTTAGTCAATGGACCAACAATAGAACAAAAACATTCCATAAACCTTTGATAGTAACTGGCTAAACCCAAGAAGCTCTAAATATCGACTGGAGTCATGGGTCTAGGCCATTTCTTAACCACCATAACTTTTTCTGGATCCACCATGATCCCTTTACTAGAAACAACATGACCTAGATAGGTCACAATATTTAACCATAACTCACGTTTAGAGATCTTTGCATACAATCACTGATCTTTTATGGTTTGCAACACAAGGCGAAGGTGATCACATAACCCACCTCACTCTTAGAACACACCAAAATATCATTAATAAATACAATAACAAATAAATCCAAGAACTGATGGAATACTCAGTTCATAAGATCCATGAATCCCGCCGTGACACTAGTCAAACCAAAAGACATCACCAAAAACTCGAAATGACTATTCCTAGTTTGAAAAATAGTCTTAGGGATATCCACTTCCCTAATCTTCAACTAATGGTATCCCAATCGAAGATCAATCTTAGAAAAGTACTTAGCTCCCTGAAGCTGGTCAAACAGATCATCAATCCTAGGAAACAGATACTTATTCTTCAAAGTCACCCTATTCAACTGGCGGTAGTCTATACATATCTAAAGGGACCCATCTTTATTACAAATAAAAAAACCGAAGCAGCCCAAGGAGAAATACTAGGATGGATAAAATCCTTATCTAGAAGATCTTTTAACTGCTCCTTAAGTTTTTTCAACTCAGATGAAGATATTCTATAAGGAGGGATAGAGATAGGATGAGTGTATGATAGAAGATCAATCCCAAAAATTAATTTCCCTATCAGGAAGAACACCGAGAAGATCACCAGGAAACACCTCAGGAAACTCACAGACCACAGGGACCAATTGTAAGAAGGACCTTCGGAATTAAAATCCTTAACCTAGAAATGATAAAGACACCCTTGGGAAACCAATTTCTGGGCTCTAATATAAGAAATAAACCTTTCCTTAGGAACTAGGGAATTACTTTCCTACTCAACCACCAATTCATTTGGAAATAAAAAACTGACCCTTCGGGTCCAACAGTCAAGAGATGCATAACACTAGGTTAACTAATCTATCCCTAAAATTACATCAAAGACTGTCATATCTAATTTAATAAGGTCCAGAAACATCTCCCTACCTTGAATGGATACCACACAACCCTTATAGATCTTTTAGCCATAATATAGTCACCCACTGGGGTAGACACAGGAAAGGGATCAGGAATACACTCAGGATCATAACCAAAATGAATAGCTACATAAGAGGTCACATAAGAGAGTGTATACTCGGGATCAAGTCGATAATATACATCATGAGAAAAGAGTTTTAGTGTACCAGTAATAACATCAAAAGATGCCATAAAATTTTGACGAGTGGCAAGAGCATACAGATAATTCCAACTAGTGCTGGAGCCAGAAGTAGCACCTTTTGGTGTGGGAGCTTAAGAAGCAACAACCGGGACCTTATCATCCCTTGTAGCAATATTGCCTGAAGGAAAGTTCTTCTGAATATAGCCAGGCTGACGATATCTGAAACACTTAGTACTTTTCTCATCATAAAAGCCACGATTCACCTGACCATAAAAATGACAAGGGGGATAAGATGGGGCTAATTGAGCCCCACTAGTTTGAGATTGTACACCTTGTGCCTTAAATCCACTGTTACTCTAAAAATGGCGATCACCGAATAACTTAGGATATGGAGCACTAGCCATAGAATAGGAACCAAAATTCCCCTACTTCTCCTTAAACCATTTCCCACTATCTCTACCACTATGCTGCTATCCTCCACCATGATCCAAATATCAAAACTTCTTACTCTACTTTCCACTCACCTCTGCATGCTTCTTTTCTCATCCTCCACTTATTGCATATATACCAAAAGCTTAGAGATATCCATGTTACTTTTTAATAAGGAGACCTTATACTCTAACACCAAGTCTCGAGACAAACTCAAAGTAAATTTCCTCATTTTAGTCCTCATATTAGATACTAGCTCAAGAGCATAATGGGACAACTGGTGAAACTTTAAGGAATACTCCTTTAAGGTTATCTTGCCTTGCTTTAAATTTACAAACTCCTTATCCTTCACCTCCCTCAACTACTAAGGAAAGAAGTGATCAAGAAAGATACCTCATAAATTATCCCACAAATCTAACTCAGCATCATCTCCCCTAGATTGACCCCACTTCTTATATTACTGATATGCATATACTTTAATTGGTATATAATGAACTCCATACCTTCAGAGTTAGAAGCATGCATCACACAGAGAATCTTCTCTATCTCATCTATGAACCCTTGAGGATTTTCTCAACCTTAGAATTGGTAAAGATCAGAGGATTTGACCTCATAAATTGGCCAACTCTAGTGGCCTCAGAAGAACTCATAGCAATATTAACAAAACTCGAATAATGTGATTGAGATATCACTAACTAGGTAAAAAGATGAATGAAATGACGAAACTTAACATTGGTAATATATCCTAGAGATGATCGCATAGGAATATTACCAGTGAGAGAAGGATCAGTGGGAATCGGTTGAACTCCACTAGAGTAATTAGAAGCTGTGACCCCATACTGAATCTAAAATCTTTGAGTAGAAAGAGCCCCATCCATATTGTCCTTAAGTGGGACAAACAATTTTCCACGAACATTAAATCTTCTGGGAGGCATGATCTGCAAAAAAATAAATGAGAATTAGAGGAAACTTTAAGACCTTTGACTCTACAACTAGATAGTAGATCACAAGAAAGGGAAACATTCTTAAATTCCTCATAGACTCTCCCTTTAAAGTGTGGTGCTCTACACACATAAAAGAAACCCTACTTGACACAGGTTTATGGACACCTAATGTAATACCCTATATTTTTGGGCTAAAGTTGGACCATCTTTCTTACATATATAGACCCAAAAACAATGGAATTTTGTTATAAATAAATGTGAATAACTATAATTTAGTGTGAGAACATATTTTGAAATGAGTATACATTATAAAAACCTCCTAGATCAAAGTTAAGTTGAGCACTTTCCTACCGGTTGAATTTTGGTATATGATTTTTCATGGGTCAACTTCCAACAAACATAACTCTTAGACTATGAAGATTTCTATGGCCTATTATATATCAAATTAAATCTCTTTGAGTCCTCTTTCCAGTTTAACTCACCGTTCATCAATTCGAGTTTTGAATCAAAAGTTATGAGTATTTCGTGAGGCACTGCCTCAGGTCCACATTGGGATAGTGCCACGGAAGGATCGGGAAGAGCCATTGGAGAAGGTATACTATGGATTCATGCCACTTACATCCACTTCTCTTTTGGTCAAGTATCAAATTTTGCTCTGTTTTATTTTATTTTAAGGGCATTAAGGTCTTTTATCATTCCTAAACCATCCCTTATCCTTTTAAAATGAATATATGGTCTTAAACACTTTATTTCACTTCTGTAAATCCCTAAATATCATTCCATAAGCAAGAAAGGAGAAACTACCTAGGGTTTGAGGATTTTAATCTCCAACGGTTAAATTTCTCTATATTCTCTTCATTCTCAAGGTATGTGGGACAACTCTAAATCTCATGGGTGTAAGTTAAATATTTTTAACAAGTTTTAAAAATATATATGTATGTATAGGTAATGGGTTTTGGAAATCATTTGAAGAGCATGGATCATGACCCATGTTTGACAAAATTATGAAATTACTAGTTTTTTTCTCATGAACGTGAGTTATAGTCATGTGTATATATGTTATGAGTTTTGAAAAGTAATTTAACGACATGTATCTCTCTCCTTGAACTTATATTTTCTTAATGGCATGAAATTAGATTATTATTCATGATTTTGATGTTGGGTTTTAAACTATGGGTTGAGGGTTTCGGATATAAATTGTTTGGATATCTTTCCCATGATTTCTATTGAACTATTATACATAAAATGATTGGTTTGTACACTCATTAGGGTAAATGATAATGGTGGATGGACTATGGGTACAATGATTCCCCAAATTTGTAAAACATGGCAATAGGGGTATAAAGAAATCCCAAAATAATTGGTTTAGGTATGGAAATTGGTAATGACCTTAACAACTTGCATAATGATTCTGCAATGTGAATTACCATTTTTTTTGGATTATTTTCTTTGAAACTAATGCATTGTATAAATGGCTAAATGGATAAGAAATGATACAAGCATAAAGAGCACAAGGATTATAAGGTCTTGTAGAAGGTTCAAGCTTCGGATTGTCAAAGGATCAAGTCTCAAATTTGCAAGTACTTGAAGACCTTTTGAACCATTACAAAGCCTTGTCCAAGTAAAAAAAAGGAGGAGGGTCCTTACACTCAAGAGGCGCCTTTTACTAAGGGCATGATGGACTTTTTACACTCCAAAATAACACTCCACAGGAGCCCTTTTCTAAGCCCCTTATTAAGGGCATTTTTGTTATTTGGTTGTAATAAGTTTAAATAGGCACCTTAGCTCTTATTTTCCTCAGTTTTGAGATAATGAATTGAGTGACTTTTAGATTGTAATCTTAGTGTTAGTTTTTAGTCTTTCTCTTATCCTTAAGAGAGGGAATCTGAAACTTGAATCCTAATACATTTGGAATTGGCTTTTCACATGTATTGGATTATTTGGCAAGAAAGGATTCCAGTACAAAGCAATCCCCAAAGTGTTGGCTTGATGACATTGCTTGCAAGCTATAGTTGGTATGTTGATACCACTTAATAATGCCTTAATAATTGACTCTTGAAATTGGTGGATGGGTTATATGTTAAATATATTAATTAGGCTTAAAGAGAGTTGTGTTAGCTAGTTGTAAAGGTGTGAGTCCAAAGGACTGATACTGGAAATTCATTTTTGATGACGTGAGGGTTGATCTTAATGACCGTGTGCATGTGGGGTACAAGGGATTCTGTAAAGTGTATATTAAATTCTATCATAGTTGGAGAAGGGTACATAGGAATCCCCAGCCTTTGATGATATCTCCAATTCATGTGGCTAACATAACTTGGTCCTATCCAGGGGGTGACACTGGACCCATATATCCTATGGTTGGATTTCATAACGGCCAAGCTACATAATCCTGGCTAAGGTTTTAAATTACATGTTAAGCCTTGTTCCCTATCCCGGCATGTGATATATATATATATATATATATATATATATATATATATATACATTTTATTATATGCATTGGATTTGAAATATTCCCATGTGTTTTAAACTCTATTATGTTAAGTTGTTTTCAAAAATGCTCTCGGCTATGTTATATAAAATATGTGTTATTTTTTGGATTGTTTAGCATGCCAATACTTTCCAAGTATTGACCCCTATATTTTAGGTTTTGCGATATAGTCCCATGGTCTATCATATCAGTAGAATATTTAGGTATGACAGAGTTTGTGAGCTATTCATCTTTCGGAAAGAAATTTATTCATATGTTGATTTTTTTTTAGTTTATGGTTCTGTCGGGGGCCTTGTCCTGACCTACACAGTTAGTTATCAATAGAAGCTTCATAGGTGGGATTTTAAGCATTATATTGTTATAACTCCAGTGACACATTTTGGATTATACATTTCCATTTAGTTCTATTATATCTACCACACTTTGATTTATGTATGGATTATTCTTATGATGATATGCTATGTGGTGTCTTGGGCCTTCATGGCTTGAGATGCCCATCCAGAACCTCAACTCAGCTTGTGATAAGCTTGAAATTAGAGTATGATTCATGGTCCCAGGGTATCTATGAAGACGTTTCTAGTATAGTCTTGCTTATGTATGTGTTGTGCACCACACTTATAATCAGGAAGGTACAAGACATTTAGGAGATGTTTCCTATTGTTTTATACTCTAGTTAGTGCTATAGCGCCATCCATGTTAAAGTTATCCAAATTCCTTTCTTGCTCTAATTTTATTAGGTATGCATAACCACCATTTTCACAAAAAAATAGTGCAAAAGCTTAGAGTCTAATAAAATGATATGCATAACCACCATTTTCACAAAGCTATCTATATCATGACCACAAGATAATCAATTAAGTATACACATTATCCAACCATTAAC
This sequence comes from Capsicum annuum, assembly GCF_002878395.1. Lineage (NCBI taxonomy): Eukaryota > Viridiplantae > Streptophyta > Magnoliopsida > Solanales > Solanaceae > Capsicum > Capsicum annuum. The sequence goes on from NC_061122.1 coordinate 80,948,726, forward strand.
CACATGTATAAACTGACAATCGGGTTTTACCATAATAATCTCAATAACGTAATTTAATGTTCATCAAGTATCTAGGTCTCTAAAGGATTTCATAGTTCAAGATTAAGGTGGGTCAAGTCCTACTCCTAAATCCCAAGAATGCCAAAGTTCGCTATCACAAGACTGACTTATACCCCAAATTAGGCTAAGTTATCTATATCAAACTATAAGGGCTTATCAATCGTTACTAAGCCTATAGGTGAAATCTTCTTCAAGCATTCTTTCTAAGTTAACCTAACACCAAGGTAATTTTCTAATAAAGCAATACATCATCATTCTCATCTATTAGAGCAACTAAAGTGTTCTTCAACTATTCACGAACTACTAGTATAACTATCCAAAGTTCTAGGCTAAGGGTCAAGTATCACACTTTGCAAGTTAAAAAACCCATGAGAATCAAATAATCCCAAATATCACCATTCAACCATTCATCATCTAAACCCCACCCAGTATCATAAGCTTAATCTAACTACAATTAAGCTTAACCTACCTTGAGTCCAAGAAAATCACAAACCAACAAGCTTTTCCTTTCTTCTGCTTGAAGCATCTTCTTCAACTAGCCAAGCTAGCATCAAATGAGTTATACCCATCATTTCACCACTGTGCCATGGGTTTAAAATAACACCAAATGCCCAAGTGGGTTCCACCTTCGGAAAATGAGTTTCAGAGACCAACCCATTACTCACATATTATTAGTGAGTTATAGCCCACAAGATATTTGAGTAAATCAATCACATATGGAGTTTAATTTAAGTCTCAAGGACTTAGGGGTTTTAGATCTAGAAATCAACAATATATCATTAACTAGAAGGAATCATACCTTAGATTTGTAGCCAGAATATATTACATAAGTTATTGAAGCTCCTAATCAACCCACGACTCACTTTGAAGATTTTGCACTCTATTAGGGTTAGAGCTCAAGAGGGAAGCATAAAATGACCAAAATTTTGGGAAAGAAAACCCTTAAATAGGTATATCCAGCCCTCAGGTCTCGCGATCGCACCTTCTTCCTAGCTGCGGTCGTGGCACCACGATTGTACCTACATCACTAGGGTCATGGTATATCCTCCTATGCTAGGTACGACTGAAGCTTTAAACTTAGTTTCAGGCTTTAGCCAATGCCTCAAGACGCATCCAGAGTCTGATTCGAGCAAATAGGATATGTAACCACATAGATTTTGACATTTTGAACTCATTGGTGTAGTCGGATTTCATATTTAATATAATTTTACTTGAATTTTTGATTGGTGGTCAATTAGGATCAACAATGACCCCAAATTGAGAAAGTTGTTCTAAAAACCAAACAAACCGCCTGGTAACTGATCTATTGATTCCGACAAGTCACTAATGACCTGGGGTGGACATGGAGAAGCTCTATCAGCGAAATAAGCAAGAATACAGACAATGACCTGAAGGGTCATTACAACATCCACTACTAAGGAACTTTCATCCCTTAAAGTTAAAGACAAGAAAAATACCCAAAGTCTTGAACAAATGAGAAAACTAGGACCACATCTCACTCTTAATCTCTGAAGTATCTTACTCTACTGGGCAATACCTTCACTGAACCTTGGCTACCGGAATCTCCCTAGTTTCAGTCGCGTTACATCACTAGCCAAAATCAATACGGGCTCCTTCACAAAGGTCAAATGATCTTCCAAGTAGATCCAGTTTCATCTAAGCACATAAGAAGGATCAAGAATATACTTCCATAACATAAAGACATGGAACACTGGATGAAAAATGGCAAAGCTTGGAGGTAAAGCCAACTCATAGGCTACCTTACCAACTACACAGAGAATCTCTAAAGGACCAATATAATGAGGGCTAAGCTTATCTTTCCTTCTAAATCTCATCATTTCTCTTATAGGTGAAACACAAAGAAACATACGATCACCAACTCTGAATCTTAAGGTATAGAGTCTACGGTCGGCATAGGCCTTCTACCTACTCTGGGCTACTCTCAGCCTATCCTCAATTACACTGACTTTATCTATTGAGTCCTAAAGCAAATCTATACTACAGGGAATAATCTCGAAAGTCTTAAACTATATTACTAGAGAATGACATCTCCTACTGTGCAAAGACTCATAAGGTGCCATTCCAATACTAGAATGATAACTGTTATTGTAGGCAAATTCTATAATGCTAAGTGTTGATCCCACTAATCTCCAAAATCCATGACGTAGGATCGAAGCACATCTCAAGCACCTAAATAGTCCACTCATACTGATCATTTATCTATAGATAAAATGTTGTACTTAAATCTACTTGAGTACCCAACTCCTCCTGAAATTCCCTTCAAAAACTCAAAGTAAACATGGAACCATGAACTGATACGATAGACACAGGGACCCCATGCAAATAAAATATCTCCTAAACATAAGTTTGGGCTAATCTCTCAGCACTGAAGGTCATCTGAATATAAATGAAATGGGTCGACTTCATCAAACAATCAACAACAATCCAAATACCATCGTGACTATGAAAAGTATGAGGAAAACCATTAATGAAGTCTATGGTGATCCTTTCCCATTTCCACTCGAGAATAGGCAATCTCTAAGTCAATCTACTTAGACGTTGATACTCTGCCTTAACCTGTTGACAACATAGGCAACTAGCTACAAAGTCTGCCAGATCCCTCTTCATACCATCCTACTTGTACAACTGCCTCAAATCTCTATTCATCTTGGCTGTACCAGGATGAATAGAATATCAAAACTGTGAGCCTCATGCAGAATCGACTAAATCAAGTCATCAAGTTGGGGAACACAAATATGACCCTAAAATCTCAAGATACCCTTAGAATCTATAGTGTATCTTCATAACCCACCACCTACTTCTCGATCATAGAGAAGGCACAACTTACTATCCTCAAACTGATGATCCTAAATCCGCTCAACTAGTGATGACCTAGCCTCAACATAAGCCAAAATTCTCACAGGATCCAAAATATCAAGGTGAACTATCAAATTGGCTAAGAACTGGATGTCCCATAACAAGGTGATGAGTGGTGAAATTACCACTTATTTTCACTTAACATTCATGCAAACTACAATGATTTGAATGTAAAAATGAGACACATTTGGGGTTAAATATACTAATTCCCATATTTTGTAGGTGTACAAGTGCCGAGAAGAAAAAAAATAAACTTAAGCAGAAAAGGATCAAAAAGAAAATTAAAGTACAAGAGATGGACAAATAGATACAAGATCTGGATCTAGCCCACAATTACTGTGATCGCAGGCATTAGCCCACGATCATACTGAGTCAATTACCGTGATCGCAGGCATTAGCCCACGATCGTACTGAGTCAATCTAGTTAACTAACTACGATCGTGATGGACTAACTATAATCTCGGTGAGTGCTATCGCGACCAATCATCCGCGATCACGTGAGGGTGGAAAATGACCCAAGGGCAGAAGCATCATTTTGACCAGCTGACTCCAAATCCCATTTAAAGCTCAAAGCCCTTTTATTTAGGGGATCATTTATCTATCTTTCCATAACCCTACCTCCCATCCTTATTCTAGGGTTTTTACCCTACCTACCATCCTTAGTCTTGGGTTTTTGTAATTTCTTAGTGCTTGGAGCTCAAATTTGTACTAATTTGATCTAAGAAGAAATTAAAGTGACTTCCAAGTGTATATTTAGCTTTGTCTATTGAAGATTCATTTGAGTATAAAGTGTGTTTTGCCCTCTCTTTATTTTTCCTATGAATAACTTTTATAGACATCTTGGTTTATTTGTCCTTAATATTATTATGGTTTGCTAGATCTACCTCTTGGGATTATGTATGAATAGAAAGCAATTGTGCATGGGTTGTGATATATTTATGTGGAATTTAGTTTTTTGATGATGGGTTCTATTGTGCTTGATTAAATAGGTAGGATTTATGGGTGAAAGCCCCAAATGTCTAAATGGATTTGATGGATAAAAGTCCCAAGCTCCTGAAATCCCTAACCATCCTTGAAAGAGGGGTTTTGGGTGAACTTTAGGGACCCACATCATCCTTGAAAGAGGGATGTGTAATCCAAAGCAATAGTAGACAACTTATGGGTATGTATTACCAATTGTTCACTATCTTAGAGATAAGGGTAATTAAGAGGTTGACTATCTCTCAGGTTCCATCCTAGAAATAGGGGTGCCTAATTAAGGTATTGGGTACTTTAATTGACACATTTGTTTGGTACTAGAAAGGGTCAACGAGTGATATCATTGTGGCTTTGTTGAAAAACTAGTCTCAAGGACCTTTAAACCTAGTCTACCGTATCATCAACAACTAGAATCTACATCGAATCATTACATACCTATGCATATCATACCCCTAGGATAGCACAGTCCCCAGATCCATTTTAATTGTTTATACTCTAATTATTTTTAGTCTCAAATTAGTCTCTTAGAAGCCCAAGAATTACTTTCACATCAAAAACCCCTAAACCATTTTGTACTATATATTTAAATTTAGTTAGTAACTTTTATTTTGAACCTACTCAATCTCTACTCACATTGTTCCTTATGGATTCAACCCCAACGCTTGTTTGGTAAATATATTGACAATGACTGCCTTGTACTCAAATTGACATGTAAGTTGAGTGTTATAAAAAAATGGCGCCGTTGTCGTGGAATAATTTGGTGTATTGAGTTAGTTTGAAATTTTAGCTTACTTGCTTAAATTCAATCTTGTAAATATTTGTTAGGTATTTTCTTTTGTTTCTTGTTTTAGATAGATTTTTAGTTCTGCTTATTTGTTAATATGGCATCATGGAATGAATGGGATTTAGTTGTTGGAAGTCATACCTTGATGACCCATGTCCATATGATGGTGGACCCCACTTTTGGCTAGATTATAGATATGCTCCTAAGAAAGAGATGTGTATACACCATCTCAACCCTCTTGGGAGCATGATTGTTCCTTATGTGGTCGTCGATATGGACATCGAAACCATTGTCCAAATACCCCCCCCCATTATGCTAACCAGTTTTGTAGTTATTCTTATGATCTTAATAGGTGTTATATGATGGAAAATGAGGAATGAAGCATGAAAAGTAGTAGCGTTGAGGCAATACTTCAACATATATTAGAATTAACAACAACGGTGGAGGAGGAAGCAACAATTATACACAAGGAATTCAGAGAGAAATTCAAGAAGATAAAATATATGGGTATGAAAGTTAATACTTCAAACACCACAACCATGCTCGCTTTTCTAAATGAGCATGATATTGAATAATCCTTGATGATTTCCCAACGAACCATATCTAAAGATGCAGAAATAAAGAAAATGGTGCTAGAGTTGGAAGAAGAATTTAAAAATATTTCTTATAAAAACTCTATCTCATTTTGGGATGAGAGTGCTAAGATGGATGAAATTCCAAAATTAAGGGAAGGAGCCCATTCTAACCATTTTTCAACATTATGCTTGGTGGATTTGACAAAAGTATATCTACCCGAGCAAATGATGAATTTTGGGGAGAAAGAACTCCATCCCTATATTTTGGAGTTTGATATTCCAAAAGAGCATATGGGAGCCCCACATTTGAAGGTCAAGGAGTACAACGTCCGATGTTGAACTAGTGGCCTATTCCCACCTTTACCCAAGGAGCCTAATTGAAATATTGATGTTAAGTTGGGTAAAAGGTTTAATTCTTTGAAGTAGTGTGATAGAACATATTTCTTCATGCCCTTGCATATTCCCAATGTACCTAAAAGATGTACCAATCAAAAATTGTGCAGGAAATTAAAATCCTTTAAGTGGAGACATAAATGAGGATTAAAAAGGTGTCGTACTATGACAATAAATACGGCACTTGATGGGAGGCAACCCATCATTTTCATATTTTTATTTACATGTTTTTAGAATAATTCACATAATTTTCATGTTTTGTAGGCACTTTGTACATGTTGGAAGCCAAAAACACCGAATAACTAAGTTTAGAAGTGTGGCAACCATGAAGAAAAATAGGGAAAAACAAAGGAGCAGATGGCCTTAGTTACCGCGATCGCTGGTCGTGGGCTACAATTACGGTATCGTGATCACACTTGCTAGGCCACAATTGCGCCTCTATGTACAGCCTTCCACATGGTTCTTAATGCGGTTTTCAGGAGTCCTTTTACCCTCATTATGCTTTTTATGTTGTGCAGTGAGGTCACTATAAGTACTTTTATTGGGGGTGTGGCCCTATCCTTGTGTATATTCATTGGTTTAAAACACTTAAACTTAGTTCATGCAAAGCATGAAAATTTTGTGAATTGGTTATTTTTATTTTTAGTTCTCTTTTAATTTTAATAATAATAGTGGACGAGCCTTTCCCTATGATGGATTTAGTGATGACATTTGTAAGGGAAGCTTATCATGATAGAGTTTTAAGCCATGATTGCAGGGGAAGTTTGATTACCCGTGGCATGATGGAATTGGGATCTCACTTGTACCATTAGTGGAGTTTGAGTAGCCATGTGGATGATTTACCTATTGAGCCATAATGTGAGACCAAGGCTTTGTTTATTTCCTTGGTTAGCAAATTATGCATGGTGTTAATGCAAAGACAACACCCCCTCTATCCAAAAATTTTGAAAAATCAAGGGAATAGACGTGAGTGACATTGTAATAATTCTTTTTCTATTTTTGTGACTCCAAATTTTTTACTTATGAAAACAGGTAGATACTCCATTTTTGTCTCTAGCGGGAGGGGCAAAATTGAGCTTCCTTCGCAAGTGTGCATTCCATATGTGGTGAGCTATTTGTATAACTCTCATGTGTACTTGTACCATCTAGAACTTACCCCATTAGTCTCTCAAGGCTAATTTTGATTGTACTTGGATGGGGAGATGATCTTAGGCTATCTTGTCGACTTTGGAAGTTCACTCTAGCCTAAAAAGCCTACCATTTCATAGATGTTATCTCTAGTCACCCACTTTAAACCTTTGGATCTTTCTTTGGAAAATATATTACAAGCCATAAGCCTTTCTCTTGTCCCTCTTTTGAACCTCTCCTTGAACTTAATAGTGCAAATCGAGGCTAAAATCCTAAGTTGGGGGCAGTGAAGTTTGAAAGAGGTAACTTTGGGCCACGAAGTATTGAGTGTCTAAGAGCTGAAGCATTGAGAAAAAGTGTAGAAAAAAATAAAGGACCCAACTAAGGAAAGAAAAGCACAAAGTGTACAAGAAAAATAAATGAAACGAAAGTGGGTGCACCAAGGAAATAAAAGAAGGAACATATGTAAAGAGTGAAAACTAAAGAAGTGGCTCATGATCTAAGAAAGGGTAGAATAGTGTGATATAGATGTTCAAGGAGGTTAAGGCCTTGATGTTCCTTAATGATATCCTACCCTACTTCAAAACCTACATTACAAGCTCAAAATCCCTTTGTGATCTTCAATCCAGTGTATTCATTATAGTATCAATTGAAAATAGGAGCAATCCTATGGCATGGTACTTGTTAACATCAAGAGTTCTTGAGAGAGAGAGAGAGTGTGCGTGTGTTTTGCACTTAAATTCTTTGTTGTATATTTTATAACTTGCTGTGTAGAATTTTTTTTTCTTCTAAGAAGACATGTAAACAAGTTAAGGTGGGTGATTTTATCATCTCCTAAAAAATGAGGAAAAAGGAGTATAATATGGTTGAGTTCAAAGAGGAGTCATTTCTAGAGTATTAGTGATTGTTGCATGATTGCTCTTTGAAGTCTTTTGCATCCTTGGGTATTGCGTTTTAGGTTGAGGGGTGTCGGTAGAATAGTTTTACCCATGTTTGATAAGCTATTTGTGGTAGTAACTAAGGTTAAATTCATTGTGATAATTGGGTCATCTAAGTGGGCATAAAATATGCGTTGTCTGATGATGAAGGGTAGTGTTGCTTAAGGACAAGAAAAGATTTAAGTTGGGGGTGTTGATGAGTGGTGAAATTACCACTTATTTTGCACTTAACATTCATGGATACTACTATGATTTGAATGTAAAATCAACATATTTGGGGTTAAATGTACTAATTTCCATATTTTGCAGGTGTACAAGTACTGAGAAGAAAAGAAGCAAATTTGAGCTGAAAAGGATCAAAAATAGAATTGTTACAAGAGCTGGACAAGCTGATGCAGGATCAGGATCTAGCCCTCAGTAACACCCACGATCGCACTGAGTCAAGCTAATCAACCAAATGTGATCACAATGGACTAACCGTAATCGCAGTGAGTACGATCGCGACCAATCATTCGCGATCGCGTAAGGGCAAAAAATGGCCCAAGGGCAAAAATGTCATTTTGACTAGTCAACTCCAAATCCCATTTAAAGATCAAAACCCTTTCATTAAAGTTATAATCTATCCATATTTACACAACTCTAACTCCCATCCTTAGTTTAGAATTTTTGTAATTTCTTGGAGTTTGGAGCTCAAATTTGTACTAATTTGAGCTAAGAAGACATTAAAGTGTCTTCCAAGCATAGATTTGGCTTTGTCTATTGAAGATTCATTTGCGTATAAAGTGTGGTTTACCCTCTCTTTATTTTTCCTACGAATAACTTTTATAGACATCTTGGTTTATTTGTGCTTATTATTATTATGATTTTCTAGATCCTCTTGGGATTATGTCTGAATAGGAAGCAATTATGCATGGGTTGTGATATATTTGTGTGAAATTTAGTTTGTTGATGATGGGTTCTATTGTTGCTTGATTAAATAGGTAGGATTTGTGGGTGAAAGTCCCAAATGTCCAAATGGGTTTGATGGATGAAAGTCCCAAGCTCCTGAAATCCCTAACCATCCTTGAAAGAGGGGTTTTGGGTGAACTTTAGGGACCCACATCATCCTTGAAAGAGGGATGTGTAATCCAAAGCAATAGTAGACAACTTATGGGTATGTCTTACCAATTGTTCACTATCTTAGAGATAAGGGTGATTAAGAGGTTGACTATCTCTCAGGTTCCATCCTAGAAATAGGGGTGCCTAATTGAGGTATTGGGTACTTTAATTGACACATTTGTTTGGTACTAAAAAGGGTCAACGAGTGATATCATTGTGGCTTTGTTGAAAACTAGTTTCAAGGAATTTAAACCTAGCCTACCATATCATCAACAACTAGAATCTAAATTGAATCATTACCTACCCATGCATATCATGCCCCTAGGATAGCATAGTCCTAAGATCCATTTTAATTGTTTATACTCTAATTATTCTTAGTCTCAAATTAGTCCCTTTGAAGCCCAAGAATTATTTTCATGTTTGAAAACATCAAAAAACCCCAAACCATTTTGTACTACATGTTTGAATTTAGTTAGTAACTCTTATTTCGAACCTACTCAATCGCCACTCATATTGTTCCTCGTGGATTCAACCTCGACTCTTGTTGGGTAAATATATTGACAACGATCTCCTTGAACTCAAATTGACATTTAAGTTAAGCGTTATCACATAGGCCTATGAGAAACTAATAGACACGCCAAATTACCCATACTCACTGCTTTGTGACTCAAGGCATCCACCACTATATTTCCTTACCCGAATGATACAAAATAGAAATATTGTAGTCCTTTAGCAACTCCATCCGCCTACGTTGGAGATAATTAAGATCTCGCTAGGTCCTAAGATGTTGAAGACTACGATGATCGGTGAAAATCTCACAATGTACACCATACAAGTAATGCCTCTAAATCTTGAGCGCGAAAACTACCGCCGCCAGCTCCAAATCATGAGTGAGGTAGTTTCGCTATAAACCTTAAGATGTCTAGAAGAATAGGCAATGACACAACCCTGCTGCATGAAAACACAATCAAGACCAACACCAGAAGTATCACAAAACACTGTGAATCCCTCACCCTCAACTGAAAGAGCTAACACTGGGGATGAAGTGAGACAATCCTTGAGCTTTCCAAAGCTCAACTCATACTTCTCAGACAATCAAAAAAGAACTTCCTTTCGGGTTAATCTAGTCATAGCGGCTGATAAGGTAGCAAAAATCTCAACAAATCGCCTATAATAACCAGCCAAACCAATAAAACTACGAACCTTAGTCGGAGATGTAGGTCTAGCCCAATTACAAATCACAAAAATCATAGTTGGGTCTACCATAATACCCACCTTGGACACAAGAAAAAACACTGACTCATGCCAAAACTCACACTGAGATCTTGGCAAAAAGCACATGCTCTCGTAAAACATGGAGCACAATTGTCAAATGCCATACATGCTCCCCACTACTCTTTGAATACACAAGAATATCACCAATATAACAGAGAAGTATAGATAAGGTTTGAACACACAGTTCATCAAGTCCATCAACACGGCTGGGGCATTAGTCAGCCAAAAAGATATCACCAAAAATTCATAGTGACCATAACAGGTCCTAAAGGCTGTCTTTGGGATATCCTCAGCCTGTATCCTCAATTGGTGATAATCGGACCTCAAATCTATCTTAGAAAATACCACTTTGCCTTGAAGATGGTTGAACGAATCATCAATGCGAGGCATAGGATAATAGTTCTTCATCGTCACCTTGTTAAGTTTCCTATAGTCAAACTACACATCCGCATCGAACCATCTTTCTTATTTTCAAATAAAATAGGGGCTCCCCATGGGGACACACTCGTTCTAATAAACCCCTTGCCAAGAAGATTCTCGAGCTGAGAATTTAGCTCCTTAAGATCTACAGAAGCCATATGGTAAGGTGCCATAGAAATAGGTCGGGTGCCAGGATCAAGTTTAATAGCAAACTGAATCTTACAGTCAAGAGTCGACTTGCAACATACCAAAATTACACCTGTAACTATAGCATCCAAAGTCTCAGTTTTGGTCCTAGCAGGTACTACTTACTACAACCACGCCTGCTACTTGGCTTTGACCTCCTGTGCTGCCTGCTTGAGTACTACCTAGAGCACCCTGGTAACCATATCTACGACCTTGCAAAAACCTCTACCTGAGGGATAAACTGCCCTAATAGGAGTATCTCTCTAGGCTGAAATAACTATTGCCCCACAACGAAGGCACTCTTTAAAGAAATAACTAGGAAAACCACAAGTATAACAAGACTCATGAGAAGAACAAGAAGTTAAAAATATAGTTGATCAACATAGCTACCATACCTAGCATGGCCCATAGATGAACCCCTCAAAGACTGGTCACCGCCCTTTTTAGGGCGACCACTAGCCATAAATTGATCCCTACAGTGGTTTGAAGAGATTCCTGAACCGGTCAACTAATCTAACTCTGAGGATGAAAAGATGGATGTGGAGGATGTACAACATAAAAAATACCACCTCTGAATTAGGAACTACTACGGCTCCCACTAAATCTGCCCTGATACTTAGGCCTCTTATCACGACCCTCACACTGCAGGTCTTCCATCACTCTAGCATGATCAACAACCTTAGCAAAGGTCCTACCCACAAAAATTAAACTCTGGGCAGCCATTTGAATAGAAAGTCTCAATCCTCTCACAAAGCGGTGAACTCTCTCACACTCAGTGTCTAAGATAAAAGTTGCATGTCTAGCCAACTCATGAAAATGAGCCTTATACTCAGCTATTGTCATAGAACCCTGCTCCATTCTAGAGAAATGATGTCTCAAATGATCTTTAAGTATATGCGGCATAAAATTTTCCAAGAACATCTTGGAGAACTGATCTTAAGAGAGAAGGGAATATCTAACTAGTCTAGAACTCACAAAACCCTTCCACCAGTGTCTAGCAAACAAGAGCAACTAAAATATGGTATGACCACACCACGAACCTCAACAAGGTCTAACCCACAAAGCCTATCTTCAAGCAGTTAAAAACTTAAGTGTATCCTCTCCAGGAGCTCCAGCAAATCTAGGTGAGCCAACCTCAAGAACCTACCCAGCATCTTCTATTCCTTCGCAGACATAGTGGGTTGGGTCACAATTGGCTGAACGACTATCGGCTAAACAACTACTAAAATAAGAGGAACTTCAACTTCAGGAACTGCAGCTGCAGGCTGCACTTCTGTTCTAATAGTCTGTAAACTATCAATAATATATAACAGATGAACAAAAGCATCCCTAAGAAAAGAAGAGGGGATGAATCTTTATGGAACCTAGGCTTGTCCTTGCTCCCCTGCTGACTGAGGTGGAGGAGTCTTTGGCTCGGGTGCAGGAATAAAATTCTAAGGAGGTACACCCCGATCCTTAACTAGGGACACATCACGAGTCTAGGTCTTGGGACCATCCTCACATATCACTGAAGCATGTGTCCTATGCATCTCTAAAATAGTAAAGTCAACAAAATATTCTACAAACCAACTTAGACTCTTAGCGCGATATTAGTGAAATAAGTGAAGGACTCCTAAGAATGTGTCATAGCCTACTGAAGATAAGAAACGAACGCTGACATTTCAATCTGAAGATACACTTGCTCTTGTACCAATAATATCGGTGAAACCTAGGATCTAATACCAATTTTTCATTACCCACTTTTTGAGTTATGATGGCACCTATCACATCCCACCAGTAGGTAAGTCAATACCATAATCCGAAGCTAATAAAATAGGTTGCCTTGGTAGAAATGTCCAATGTGGACCTTATCTAAGAACACAATATAACAAATAAAATTCCACAATCTTAGACAAATAATATTCAAATACCAATCCCATAACCTGATAGTATTAGTACAACAACGTCTAGATTTGATAATAGAAATTTACAACTCAAAGTCTAAAATGTCTTAAATAATCTCATATATTTGTTTTGAAAACAAAAGACAAATAAAGATAGAGAGGAAAGAGAGAAGTTCAAACTTCAAGAGCTCACCCTATCTCCAAATAGTCAATGAGGTATGTTTGATGCAACGACGGTAACTAGAACCTACGCCTGCAATAAAAAGGTACAGAAGTGTAGTATGAGTACCAAAACATGGGTACTCAGTAGGCATCATCAGTCGATAGAGCTAAATCATAATATAAAGACGATATAATTTAAGACTATTCTTAAAGACAAGGTACAAAATCGAACCTAAATCTTCTTCGATACCACTGTATAGAATAACTAATCTACTAGGGTAATAACATAACATATCATATCATATCAATACATACCATATTCGTACTACAAATATGTAATCATTTCGGAAGCCTAAAGCCACATATATAATAACAAACATGAATTTACCATAATCAACACCAACCTTTATTAGAGTATAAAGCACAAGGACTTACCACGATGTCCCTTACCCCTGGGAAGTACATGCAAAAAACTCAACCAAGAACTCATCACGACATCCCATACCACTAAAGAGTACACCAAATGAATACAATACAAAAAACCCATAATGGTGTCCTATACCACCGGAGAGTATACCAAAAAATCAACCAGTAATATGTCAAGGCCACGGGTAACACAACCACGCCATGGCTTATTTTCAAGGTCCACAATCATAAAAAATACCGTAATTTAATCACAATGAAACCAATATCAACATAACATAGTTATATAGTTACTTATTCTCTAACTTATTAATAAACTCCAAGATTAGTCAATACTAGTTTACCTTCATATCCATAAGCCACTAGATTACAAGTGTCATAATTACTAGCCATCACTTTAGGGAAAAGCCACAAGTTACCAATGCTATTATTTATTCACCCATTACAAGGCCATTCTCTAGATAGCAGTATCATTGTAAAAAGCCAAAACTAAGCCACCACGATACATACTAGATGTCCACTTAACTATCCATTGAGCAATACAAAGTCTATTATTATTGAGCATGTTACAACCTTAAGGACTAGTTTCCATATGTTACCCAAGTAAGGTCCACCAGCTAGTTCACTAGACTTCTAGGCTAAAAGTCATAATCATTTATTAGAAATAACTAGTTGTCACATAAGCAACTTTATTAGGAAAAATTCAATAACATAACCATTAATCAAGAGATTTACTAGGTAAGCCTTTGGTTCTACATAAGATACACATACTAATTAGCCTTAACCCAATGGTAGGCATAAATTACCTCTAATTACCAATTAGAGTCAACAAGGGTCACACCTCTTATTTAGTAAAAAAGGCCAAGGAATGAACAACAATTTACAAAGAAAGACATCATGTCCTATGTACATAAGTGATTTATACCTAGATGGCCTAATCTCACTATGTGTTTAAGAATTTATGTAAATTTTCACCATATGGCATCATAACATCTCTACCTCTTCCGGACTTTCTAGGCATTATCATAACATTAAAATATCTTTTGGATTTACCGAGCATCATCATAATATCAACATATCCTCTGGACTCACCAGGCATTATAATCATCAACATATCTTTCAAATTCACTGAGCATCTTTATAATATCAACATATCCTTCAAATTCATCGGGCATCATCATAATATTAACATATCCTTTAAATTTATCGTGCATTATCATAACATCAACATATCCTTTAGATTCACCAAACATCATCATACCATTTACATATATAGTTACTTCAATAAATATTTACAAGCCACAATAATAGAGGAATAGGGATGTAGGGCAACATATACCATCATACTTTACTATTAACCATCACCACATAATATGAGTAGAAGCATGAGCATGAGTATCTAAATGATATGCATAATCACCACTTTCACAAGGCTATCTATATCATGACTACAAGATAATCAATCAAGTATACACATTATCCAACCATTAACCACATGCATAAACTGATAATCGGGTTTTACCATAATAATCTCAATAACGTAATTTAACGTTCATCAAGTATCTAGGTCTCTAAAGGATTTCATAGTTCAAGCTTAAGGTAGGTCAAGTCCCACTCCTAAATCCCAAGAATGTCAAAGTTTTCTATTACAAGACTAACTTGTACCCAAAATCAGGCTAAGTTATCTAAATCACACCATAAGGTCTTATCAATTGTTACTAAGCCTATAGGGGGAATCTTCTTCAAGTATTCTTTCTAAGTCAACCCAACACCAATGTCATTTTCTAACAAAGAAATAAATAGTTTAACATACCCTTAAGGTTAGGAAGCGAAATCATTCTCATTTATTAGAGCAACTAAAGTGTTCTTCTACTATTCATGAACTACTAGTATAACTATCCAAAGTTGTAGGCTAAGAAGCATCACACTTTGTAAGTTCAAAAACCTATGAGAATCAATTAATCCCAAATATCACCATTCAACCATTCATCATCTAAACCCCACCCAATCTCACAAGATATTAAAAATATACTACAATCAAGCTTAATCTAACTACAAGTAAGACTAACCTACCTTGAGTCCAAGTAAATCACAAACCAACAAGCTTTTCCTTTCCTCTTCTTAAAGCCTCTTCTTCCACAAGCCAAGCTATAATCAATACAATCTAAGCATTACGACAAGAATAATAATACCCATTATGGCACCATTATGCCATGGGTGCAAAATAACTCCAAAACCTTAAGTGAGTTCTACCTTTGGGAAATGAGTTTCTGAGACTAACCCATTACTCACATATCATTAGGGAGTTATAGCCCTCAAGAAACTTGAGTAAATCAATCACAGATGGAGTTCAATTTAAGTCTCAAGGACTTAAGGGTTTTGGATCTAGAAATCAACAATTTAACATCAACTAGAAAGAATCATACCTTAGATTTATAAGAAGAATGGATTACACAAGTTATTCAAACTCCTAATCAAGCCACAAAACTCACTTTGAAGATTTTCACTCTATTAGGGTTAGAGCTCAAGAGGGAGGCACAAAATGGCCAAAATTTTGGGCAAGACAACCCTTAAATAGAAATTCCCAGCCTTCAAGTTCCATGGTCATGCCCTCTTCCTATACACGATTGTGGCACCACGATTGCACCTACATCACTACGGTTGTGGTATCTCTGCCTATGCCAAGCATTTTTGAATCTTGGAACTTAATTTTGGGCTTCGGCCAATGCTTCAAGATACATTCAGAGTCTGATTCGAGCAAATAATATATATAACTGCATAGATTTCAATATTCCAAATGTATTGACAAAGTCGGATTTTGCATTTAATGTCATTTTACTAAAGTTTTTGTTTGGTGGTCAAATAGGACCAACGAAGACCCTAAATTGAGAAAGTGGTTCTAAAAACCAAACAAACCACAAGGTAATCAATTTATTGGTTCCATCAAGTCACTAATAAATTGGGCCGACCATGGAGAAGCTGTATCAGCGAAATAAGCAAGTATATGGACAATGACCTAAAGGGTTATTACATGAGGCCTAGAGGCTTATTTTAGGAAATTAAATTATCAAAATAGAAATAGGAGGTGATCAATATGGATTTATTTATTGGTCTTCCTTGGTTTTGGAACCAATTTGATTTGGTTTGGGTCATTGTGGATAGGATAACAAAGTCGGCTCACTTCTTGCCAGTAAGGACTAACTTTTTGACTGAGGATTATGTGAGGTTGTAACTTTATGAGATTGTGAAGTTGCATAGGGTACCTATTTCAATCATCTATGATTGTGGTATACAGTTTTTATCTCAATTTTGATGGTCATTTCAGAAGGGGTTGGGTACTAAGGTCAGCCAAAGTACTGCTTTTCATCCGCAAATGGATGGGCAATTAAAAAAGACTATTCACACATTAGAAGATATGCTTCATACATATGTGATTGATTATGGTTATAATTGGGTTGAGCATCTACCTCTTATAGAGTTTGAAAACAACAATAGCTATAATTAAAGCATTGGGATAGCCCTTTTTAAGGCATTATATGGTAGAAGGTATAGATCTCAAATTAGGTGGTTTGAGCTTAGTGAGGTGGATACACGAATTTGGTTTATCAGGCTATGGAGAAGGTGAAGGTGATTTGGGATAGGCTTAAGGTTGTCCAAAGTTGCCAAAAATCCTATGCAGATGTAAGAAGTAGGGACTTGGAGTTTGATATTAGGGATAGGGTATTCCTAAAAGTGTCTCCCATAAAGGGTGTAATGCAATTTGGGAAAATAGGATGCGCAGTCCCTGGTATGTTGGTCTTTATGTGGTTTTGAAGAGGGTTGGTAATATTGCATATGAGTTAGAGGTCCCTTCTAGTTTGAGATTCATTCATTCGGTATTCCATGTCTCCATGTTGAGAAAATGTATAGGTGATCCTTCATCAGTTGTTTTTTTGAAAGGATTAGGTATCTCAGATTCTCTATCTTATGAGAAGGTCCCAGTTGAGGTCTTAGATCAACATATTTATTAGTTGTAGACCAAGGATGTAGCTTCAATTAAGGTTTTATAGCGGAGCTATAAGGGGGAAGAAGCTACTTGTGAAGTAGAATAGGGCATGAGCTCTAATTATCCGCATTTGTTTTATGCTCTGGACCTTTGTACGGAAGTTATGTGTCCTTTATCACATCTTTGTTTTCTAACTTGGTTAAAGGAAGGTTGATTTCCTTGCATCTTTGTTTTATAACTTAGTTAAAGATTAGAATGGTTATGTTGGGGTACAATTCATACTAGTACTACCTTGTCCATCATTTAGGGATGGATGATTCTAGTGAAGAAAACTGAAACACCCTGGGTTTTGACCCTTAGAAAATTTCCTAAGTTTTGGATTTTGGACATTATACGACTAGGGGGTACTAATCGTATGATAGGGTACGACTAAGGTAGTTTTGGTAATTTGGTAACCAGTGTGGGTTGGCTGGTTTCTATCTAAGGTACGATTGAATTATACTAGTCAGTTATTACGGTACGATTGATAGGGTGTTAATCATTTGTTGCCCTAAGTTTAGTCTAGGTGATTCTATTCTGCCTAGGGTACAACTTCATGGTACTAGTCATATAGTTGGGTATAGTTTGGCTTGGATGGTCGTATGTTGGACAATATTAGGGTCCAAAGGGAGGCCTGGGGTATGAGCAGTGGGTACCACTCGTATGGTAGGGTATGGCTGGTATGAGGTGGTAGTACCATTCTGTGGGAATTTTAAGTAGTTTGAGTTGGGGGTAATCTGGACATTTCCCCTCTTAACCTCTTAAGGCTACATGACTTATATCAACATTGGGACATCATTTAACCTATTTGAAATCACTTAAACTCTCTTAACACTGTCAATTTCTCTCTAAGTCTCTTGGGTTAAAAAAGGCTAGGGTTTTATCAATAGGTGCAAACTGGGACTTACAAGGGTGATTTCTCTCCATCATCTTTTTAATCTAATGTATGTTACTCCTCCCTCATTGTTAGTTCCAACTAAAGGCATATTTCATGAAATATTTTCATGGCATAACTATGTTATGGTTTTGGGTTTTCAAATATATGTTGGGGTTTTTGGTTATAATGGTTGGTTATGGTTTTCCCATGTATTTACTTATGGTTTTCATATTATTATGGTGGTTTGAACATTTAGTTAAATGGGAATGGTTAATTGGTACATGGTTTTGGCTTTATAAACACTATGCCCCCAGCTTGTTTAATAAAATGCCTATGAGAATGTTTTTGGTTAAATTGTTGGACTTTAACTATGCATGGTATAACTTGGTAATGGAACTGTAAATGGTATAAATGGTTTAAATGGTTTGTAATGGTTAAATGGTAAGGTCTTGGTAGTTATGGTTGGTCTAATTGAAATCCTTGGGGGCTACAAGGGAATCCTCCAAGCAAACATAATAATGATCACTTGTGGGCTATATGGGACACACCTAAGTCAACTTAATAATGTAATCTATGGGTACATGGGAATCCCTTATTCTTAAAAAGGATAGCTAAGGATATTTCTTTCAAGCTATAGTCGGTATGACGATACCACTACTATAGCTTTGGTTAATAGTAAATGAAATAGTGGTTTGGTTGTGTGATAAATAGTTTTAATTGGGAAATAATGACGAGGTATGATAGCTAATCGTGAAGGTGTGAGTCCAATGGACAGACACTGGAAACTCATGTTTGCAACCATGAGGATGGGTTATGATGACCATTTATGACACTTACGGGGTACATGGGAATCCCCTAAGTACACTTGTACATATGTATCTTAGAGAGCGAAGGGTACTCGAGAATCCCCTACTCCTATGGTATCGCCAGTTCATGCAATTACACGCATTGAGGCCCGTTCAGGCGGTTACACTGGACCCATATAGCCCATGGGTGATGACAGTGCCCAAGCGCACACACAAGTGTAAGTGGTCTTATCAAGTAGTAAAGTGGCCTAATTAAAGCCAAGTATCGATCCCACAGGCACTTGATTTAACAATGATTTAATTCTAGTTTAACTTCGACGATTAATTTGATGCAAAGGTAACCAAAGAGATTTTGTAATTTTGTAAATTAGAAAATAAAGAAAACAATGCGAAAATTAAAGCCCTGGAACAATCAATGGAGTAAAACCCAGGGTTAAAGCACTCCGAACAATCATACTATGTTATTGAATTTTATTTGTCAATTTGCTTAACTTGGTTGTTGATTCGTAGGGTTAATTGCATGATCATGGTTTCCCAACCTATAACCTTTTACCTAATTTGGACATTACAACTACATCGTTGAGCGAGGATGTAATAATTTAATTTAGTTAATTAAATCTATCATCCTACGTATGAATCAAGTAAGGCATCTTAGTACATCCCTATCCTAGACGCTAAGTTTAATTCTTTATTTTATAATAGAATAAAAATCTAAACTTTGTTTATTCCAATGTTCTATCTCCATATTCCCTCTTCCGAGATCAAAAGGTTGACAATATATGTATTCTAAGGGTCGCGAATCCTTAAAATAATTAAAAAAAGAATAAACAAACAAGCAAAATATGATAAACAAAATTAATCGAAATTAATCCAAAACAATAGTAATCATGTTCTTGGCTTTAACCCTGGAAAAGGATTTTTTAGACAATAATATTCATAATCACGATCCAATTAATTGACTACATGATAGAAAAAATTAAAATCCAAATAAAAATATTAAACCCAAATAAATGTGTGTGCAACTACTGAATTACTGCACAATGTTTCCACTATTTTTTGTAATTGTCCAGGTTGTTGTCCACCCATTTTTTGTAATTGTCCAGGTTGTTGTCCACCAAAGTTCAAAGTTGACCAAGTACTTGTCCACTTACATCCAGCTGTCTCTTTACAGATTGTCCCAAGTGAATATAATATATATATATATATATATATATATGTTATACTAATCTTAGTGGGATTTGGAGAAGTGTTAAAGATTCCCCCACAAATTCCAATATTAGCCGCTCAAACCGTGTGCCACACTTTTAATTAAAATAGGACAATTACATAATGGTGTCGGCAAAACTTTTAATTTCGCGACGTGACTCATCCCTGAATGTGTCGCTGGATTGATTAGAGCTGGAATTGTCGACGCGACGCGTCAACTTCACGTCGACTCATTGGAATTTTCTTCCAAAATTTTGGTTAAGTGTTGAACGTTCTATCCTTTGCCCATGCTTTTTGTAGCGTATTTACAATGAATTTTCAGCCTTTAAATTATCAACATATCACCGTATTTAGTTCACAAAGTCTCCTACAATATCACACACCACACATTAAAGATCAAAATAACACAATATTCTCAACAACAAATCAAAACAAGAGCTAAGATAAGGCAAATTTGCAATGATCTTCCACTTATTATTCAGACTCTCGACTTAATTAAATTAAACTTTGCACATTAAAAATAAGTTATTCCACATAAAATTATACCATCAAACCATTAAGAACAAATTAAACACGTTAGAATCCAATGGAACCAACTAAACACACACCTAGCTCAAGCTTGTAAAACTAGTTTTCTGGGTTGAACTCTAAATGACTCAATTAAGTACAAACTTGTTTGAAAAATACTTTGAGAATTGTGATCATGCACTTGTACACTTAAATGCATATTTATATCAATATGAACACGTTAAGCACATGAATTGCTCCCAAAACAAGGCGAAATAAACTAGAATAATGATACAAAAGTATGTAAAACCACCTCAGATCAGGTGGTTCTAGGATGGTTAAGGTATATATACCTAGGTTAATGGTTTAAATGGCATGCTAAACCCGATTCCCTTTTCCAGTATGGTTATATATATGTATAGTTGTGAATGCATATGGTTGGTTTACTTGGTTTGAAAAGTGGACATTATTTTATCCTTATCCTAAATGTATACTAGTGTTCACCTGCTAACCTATCTTCAGGCAGTTGTATCCCCATATGATTTAGTAACTAACCATTCTACTCCTCCTGCTTAGTGATTCAATTTGGGATCAGCTCGATTGGATTGAAATGGTGAGATTCCATATTTAGGAAGGTTTTATTTCATGTCATGGATATTTTTACATACTTTGGTTATTTCATAGACAATGGGTTTGGCTATGGTTGGGGGCATGTCCAAAATGGATATTGTTTTACTTTTGGTTTGAGGCTTTGTAGAACTACTATGAGACGATATGGGCGGTGTCAGTAGTAGTATCAGCCTTAGTATTAGCTTTGGTATTGGGGATGATACCTTTTGACTATATTTATGATTGTTCTATCCTATTACGTTATGGATTATATATATATATATATTTATATCATAACTCATTTGGTATAGGATTAATGGATTGGTTTATGGTTTAGTTTTGGTTTTTGATATTGGTTGGATAATGGATGGTTGGACTTGTTTGGTTGGTCACGGTCATGGTCTTATCCCAGAGTCTAAAATTGTAATAAACACTTTCTTTTTATATATTCAGAATTCATGTAACTCAATGTATGCATATTTGAGGTCGGGGTGGGTAACGGGGATGGTCCCCGGTCCTGGTTGGACTTGGGATGCCCATTATGACAAGGCCCCAGTTTGGGCTGTGTCATTCGATCCCTCAGTGAACCTCCTTATGTTGGCATGTTTGTGGTTATGAAAGCATAGTAATGGCTTAGATAAGGGAGTAGATGTATCATATTATGAAAATTTTGGTGTGATTACTTGAGCTAAGGTTTTAGATAAATAGGAAAGAGAAAGATGAACTTTCATTATGTGAAATAGTTAGGGAGGAGAAATATGTGGCTAAAATCTTTGTGAGAGTGAGTGAAGTTGCTGGATTTAGTGGGAAGATCCATAAAGTTGGTAGTAAAAATAGGCTTGAATGTTTTAATTAATGAAAACACAAACCAATGTGCTATGTGATCAGTACTCTTGGAATTTAAGACCTCAGGTTGTTTGATTATAGTAATAAGGTGAAGTAATATTCTTAAGGAGATGTGGAGTATAGGGTCCCATAGTGTAAGCGAGCACCTTTGACTCCAGGTTAGGCTTTATCATATCCAGTGGGACTCAGAATCTTATAGTTAGGTGTGTTGTGGGGGAATTGTAAGTTAGAAATGATAAAGTTTGCAATTCATTGTATAGAGCATAGTCGAGTAGTGTCACTAAATTTAGGGTCTATTGGTTGTATCATGTTAGGTGGAGGATACCTCTATTCTTATGTTTTGGGGGATCTTATCTCATGTTTAGTGTCAATTTAAATCAATACCCATGATCACCAAATTAAACTCATGCCTTATGTTGTTATGATTATGATCCATAGGACTCATGCGTAAGGTCATCTCTATGTCAATCCTTATTATCTCTTGCTTCATGCTTACATGATTCTCTAGGGGTTATCAAAATCTCTTTTGATGCCTTTGCATGTTTTGTTGATAAAAATTTCTAATGGGAGGTTACATCCTTTATTCCATTCCTGTAGAGATTCAACAAGTTCCTACCCATCATTCAAGGATGAATGATCCAAGGGGGAGATAATGTAACACTCTACATTTTTGGGCTCGAAGTTGAACCATCTTTACTACATATATAGACCAGAACCAAATGGTTTTTAGTTAGAAATAAGTGTGAATAACAATGATTTAGTGTGAAAACATCTTTGGAGATGATTATACGTCATAAAACCTCCTAGCTCAAAGTAAAGTTGAACACTTTCCTACCGGTTCATTTTTGGTATATGATTTTTCTTAGGTCACCTTCAAACGACCATTTCACTTAGACTATGACGAGTTTTGTGTCCCATTATATGTCAAATTAAAGCCTTCGAATCCTTTTTCCAATGTAATTGACCGTCCGTCAATTCGAGTTTTGAATCAAAAGTTATGAGCATTTTAGTGAGGCATGGGTTAGGTCCGTGTTGGGACCACTCCATGAAGGGATCACAAAGATCTACTGGAGGAGGTCTTCTATGGCTCCGTGCTGCATACCTCCACTGCTGCATTTTCGTCCCACCACAAACCTTGTGGTCAGCGATAGGGGCGCAATGTGGAGCTCCTCCTGGGCATTAAATTTTTCACTGTTTTATTTTATTTTAAGGGCATTAAGGTCTTTTATCATTCCTAAATAGTCCCTAATATTTTTTGGATGAATATAAGTTTTTTCAAAACATTATTTCACCTCTATAAATCCCTAAATATATTCCATAAGCAAGAAAGGAGAAGCTACCTAGGGTTTGAGGATTTTAATTTCCAAGGGTCAAATTTCTCTACGTTCTCTTTGTTTTCTAGGTATGTGGGACTATCCTAACTCTCATGGGAGTAATTTTAATGTTTTTAAGAAGTTTAAAAAATGTATATGTATGTATAGGTAATGGGTTTTGGAAACCATTTGAAGAGCATGCATTATGAACCCATGTTTGATGAAATTATGAAATTACTAGTTTTTTTTTTCATGAACTGGAGTTATAGTCATGTGTACATAAGTTATGTGTTTCGAAATATGATTTAAGGACATGTATCTCTATCCTTGAACTTATATTTTCTTAATATTATTCACGATTTTGATGTTGGGTTTTGAACTATGGGTTGAGGGTTTTGGATATAAATTGGTTGGATGTCTTCCCCATAATTTTTATTGAACTATTGTACAATAAATGGTTAGTTTGTACACTCATTAGGGAGCATGGGAATTGTGGATGGAATAGGGGTACAATGGATACTCCAAATTTGTAAAACATGGCAATAGGGGTACAAAGGAATCACCAAATAATTGGTTTTGGTATGAAAATTAGTAATAACCTCAACCTACTTGCATAATTGATTTTGGAATTTGAATTATCATTTGGTTTGGCTTATTTTGTTTGAAACTAATGCATTGCATTGCATAAATGGCTATATGGATAAGAAAGATTATGAAAACCTTTTGGTGTATGAACGAATCCCCTAAGTAATTTTATTGATAGGTCAGTGGGGTACGAAGGAGTCCCCAAAGTTTTCGCATAATGACATTGCTTATAGGCTATAGTCGGTATGATGATACCACTTAATAATGCCTTAATAATTGACTCCTAAAATTGGTGGATGGGTTGTGTGTTAAATAGTTCAATTGGACATAAAGAGGGTTGTGTTAGCTAGCTGTAAAGGTGTGAGTCTGAAGGACTGATACTGGAAACTCATATTTTCCAATGTGAGGGTTGGTCTTAATGACCGTGTTCTTGTGGGGTACAAGGGAGTCCCCAAAGTGTATATAAAATTGTTTCATGGTTGGCGAAGGGTACATAAGAATTCCCGGCCTTCGATGATATCTCCAGTTCATGCGGCTAACACACACTAGGGCCCATCCAGGGGTGACACTGAACCCATATAGCTCATGGGTGGATTTTATGACAGTCCATCTACACAAACCAGGCTAAGGTTTTAAATTTTATGTTAAGCCTTGTTCCCTATCCCGGCATGTGATATATATATATATATGTATGTATGTATATATATGTATGTATGTATATGCATTTGATTATGTGTATTGGATTTGAATTTTTCCCATGTGTTTTAAGCTCTATTATGTTAAGTTGTTTTCAAAAATGCTCTCAACTATGTTATATAAAATATATGTTATTTTTTGGATTGTTCCATATACCAATACTTTCTAAGTTTTAACCCCCATATTTCAGGTTCTGCGGTATAGTCCCATGGTCCATCAAATCAGTAGAACATTAGGGTGACAGAGTTAGTGAACCATCTATCTTTTGGAAGATAATTTATTCATATTTTTATTTTCTTCCAGTTTATGGTCTCATCGCTTTTTTTTTCCCGGCCTAGATAGTTAGTTATCAGTAGAGGCTTCGTAGGCAGGATTTTGAGTATTATATTGTTAAAACTTTATTGACACATTTTGGATTATAAGTTTCCATTGAGTTTCATTATATCTTTTGCACTTTGATTTATGTATGGTAATTGCTTATGATGATATGCTAAGGGTCTCTCGAGCCTTCGTGGTTTGAGATACCCATCGCATCCAGGGTCTCGACTCGTGTTGTGACACCCAATGACACCAAACCTAGATACCAACTTTATCATAACCCAAACCAAGGCTTAGCCATGATAGGCATCTCAAGTCCAACAAGGACTGGACACCACCCTATGTACCTAGCCAAAGATAGTACAATACCCCCAATAGTGGATGAATTCCTAACATATAACAATATATCATAAGATTAGCTCAAAGAATATGAGCCATGTTAATAACTGATAACCAACCAAAAACAACCAACCAACATTACCTAAGTCCACAGTAATCCACAAATCCTTCTAACAAAATTAAAATTGATAAAGTATCAGGACATATCCCCGACTCTGACAATGACAACAACAATGATAATGTTAATATGAGCTCTTCAACTATAGTCTATGAAAGGAAACTAATGAAATACAAAGTCTTTCAGAGAAAGGAAGCTCACCACTTCACTACCAATGATCGATGAATTAGCCGATCTTCCTAACACTGGCGAAAAAAGTATAAGTATCTCCGATGCCTATATGCATGGGGATACAACATCAAAAAATGGTTAGTGGGTTGAGCACTAGCATGTAACTTAGAGGTATGGGATAAAACCAAGAAAGGGAACATGGCTTAGTATGAAGTAAAACTTTATTCTAGACTATGTATCTCAACTGTCATAAATAGGCACCTACAGACTATATTAGTTCAGCTCCCTCTGTTGAAAGGAGTGGGTTTGCTAAGTCTATGAAGTTTGCTGTCAAGTCCATATTGAATTAGGATTCACTTGGATGCACTGTGAAGTCTGCCAATATTAGGGGTCAATCTAGCCATGTGTCTAGATATACATTATATTTTGGGTCGCTATCGCCTTGGTATCTTTAGTCATTTCTTGGTATATGCAGCTAAAATAGATTGGGGCCCTTTTGGCAGGGGGGCCGAACCCATATAGCCTGTGGTGCCTTTAGTACAGTCCACAATATCAGCTTGTTTCTCAGAGAAAAATAGATTACAAGTTACTCAAAATATGAAAGATAGATAAAAGATACCTAATCTAACCCTAAACTGAGTATTTATATGTTCATAGGTATTGGGAATTCAAAATTCAAACTTCAGTTTGCTGCATCACGATTAACGGCCCATCAGTGTCCTGACAGTCCGTCACTTGGACCGTCACTTGGATCATCAATTTTTCTTTTTCTATATATGTTCAGACGGCTAACTTGCTGGCCCGTTAGAGTGCTGATGGTCCATTACTTAGACCGTTGCTAAGTTCCATGATGTTCTTCCTTCTGCTTGGTAATGGCCCGTCAGTGGTCTGACGGTCTGTCACTTAGACCGTCGCCTGGGTCATCCAACTCTTTAAATTTGTTTAGAGCTGGTGGGCATCATAATGGTCCATCATAAGGTTGATGGCCCATCAGTTAGACTATCAATGGACTTTGGCTTCTACTTTTCTAAGTTATTTCCTCTGCTGAGTCCTTTACCTGAAAAAAGTAAAACCCAACATCAAATACACTAATAGTTGCTTAAAGACATATAATTATCCTTTGTAAAAAAATATGTAAAATATTTCGTCAAAAACCAGAACATCAATGCTCACCCCAAAGACCATCCCCAGATGATATGTTATTTCATAATGTAGGTTTGGAGGACTTTTCTATTGCTCCTGTGTAACGTTAGGTGGTTGGATACTTGTATTGATAAGCTATGAAGTGGTGAGCCTCCATTCTTTGGAAGACCCAATTATTTTATTAGTATCCTTGTTGTCTTAGTACTTTGGATTCTTTTTGTCGTAGTCGGGGGCATGTCCCAACTCAGTTGGTATTCTTTATTTAGAGGATTTCATGGACAGGATTCACATGTCGTTGATGTCTTATTTTTACTCTTTACATTTTTTTTTGGTTTTATATTTCTTTCATTGACTTGGTCAAACACCCTAGGTTTTGGTCCTTAGAAATTTCTAGAGTTTTAAGCTTCTGATCATCATACGACTCACCATACTAGTCGTATGGTGATGAGTGGTGAATTTACCACTCATTTTCTCTCAATATTTGTGCATATTATTTTGATTTGAATACATAAATAAGACATGTCTGTGATTAAATAAACTGATTTCCACTTTCTTGCAGGCACACAGATGATGAAATAGAAAGATGTAGACTTAAGCTAAATAGAGTTCAAAAGTAGAGAAAAAGTGCATAGCTGAAAACCCTGGATGAATCAGTCTTAGTTACCATGATCACAGTCGGAGTACTTCGATTGTGACCGTCAAGATTGGTCTTCAACTATGATCACATGGATCCTATTACGATCGTAGTTGTTGCGGTCGCTGCAAAGGTGGTGCAATCGCGGCATAGCGAGATTTTGGCCCAGGGCAGTTTTGTAATTTGACGTAGCTGATTCCACTTCCTATATAAGGCACAAATATTTTTTCCATTTAGGCATGATTGAATTAGGAGAATTGAAAAATTGGAAACTTGATGAACCATATAATTTGGAGAACATTTTTGTATTTAAAATTTCAAGTTGAGTTTGGCAAAATTTGTGTAAAAAGGGAAGTTTAACCTTATTCTCCATTGTCATGGATTCCATGAATGAATTTTTTGGTAAATTTCTTTCTCTCTACTTCATGAATAGCTAAATTCAATAGTCATAGAATTATGTTGAACTAAGGTGCAATTGCATTTGGGTGATGATGTGTTTGTGTAATTCTTAGTATTGATTATGGAATCCATTATTTCTGGTTTAAATAGTTGGGATTTGGGGTGAAAATTCCACATATCCAAAATGTTTTTTTTGGGTGAAAACCCCAAACTCTTAAAAGCTCTCATCATTCTTAAAAATGGGATGTGGGAGAACTATCTTTTGTCATCTTATAAATAAGGGTAGATGGAGAGTAGGGTATGTCATGGGCATCTTCCCAGAAATAGGGATGCCCAATTGAGGTTTTCTATGGCTTTTATTGATACACTCGTTAGGTAGTTGAAAGAGTTAAGGAGTGACATCCTTGAGGACTTGTTGACAAACTAGCCTCAAGGACTCTTAACCTAGCCTACCATGTTATCAACAATTAGAAATTATAGCAAACCATCATGATTCAATGCGCAACTTGCCGTTAAGTAGACATAATCCCAAGATCCCTACAAAAGTTGAATTCTGAAATAAAAGTAGTATTGTAGTGTGTTGCGTGACTTGATATTGATAACATCCTATTCCAAACCACCCCCAATTTACATTATGTGATTTATGTTGTGTACACTTTGAGTATCTCCTTTAGTAATCTTGACACCCATAGGACTCGAAATCTAAATCTCTCTCCTCGTGGATTTGACCTCAACAAAAGTTAAGCTATTGAAAATGACAGTCCTCGACCACTTTATATGGTATATGTGAGTGTTATCAAAATGGCTCCATCACCGGGGAGTGAAATTTAATTTTCACTTGTGCGGTGTTGAGTGTTACTTTGGGTATAACCTATGGATTTACTTTCCTTGTTGTTTTTAATTTCTTATTAGGTAATCACTATTTCTTCCTATTAATCATGATTCAAGGAGTCTTGGATTATTTTTGAACTGAAGATCATGAAAGTGCTATCTGTATTCCTCATCGATAAAAATAGGGTATCTTATGTCACAAGCGTAATGCTAGAATTGCTTTATTTGAATAGAATTTTTGGGGTTCAAGACCATAAGGACCTGAATTTTCATTTTAAGAATTTTGTATAAGTTTGTTCCCCCTTTGATATTGCACACATACCCCAAGAGTCTATTCGATTGGGAATTATCCCATTTTCTCTAATGGGAAAGGGGTGCTATGGGAAAGGTCTTTGCCCGCCAGTTCCATCACCTCATGGGTAAATCTTATGGAGTCTTTCTTAAGTCAGTACTTCCTACCTTCAAAGATACTATAATTGCGGGATGACATTATTAAATTCTGCTAATTCCATGAAGAGCCGTGGTATGAAGCTTGGGGAAGGTTCAAGGAAAAGCTCTTGAAATGCCCGAACTATGAGATATCGGGGAAGATTCTTATCCAAATCTTGTGTAAGGCATACTTAAAAAAGTCATAGAAGATAATGCATCGGATGGATCGCTCATTTCAAATCTTAGGGTTGGAATATGACGGATGTCGAGGTAGCCTTAGGGGCTCCCCCCTCATCCTTTGTGTGACAAGATGGAAAAAATCAAGAGAAGTAAAGAGATGCAAACACGTTTAAGGTAATGTCACACCTTGAGCTTCTTACTAAACATATGTTGGGAGTCCCAATTAAAAGCGTAAATGATATAAATGCAAGAGAGGCAAAGCCATGTGAAAGTGCAGAGGAAGAGATGCTTGCTGACAAATTCTATGTGTTGCCTAAGTATTCGGAGGGTTTCCACCTTGCTTATCAAGGGCAAGGCAGGAATCAAGGTCATAACCATGAAAGTCAAAACATGACACAATGTGAAAAGAAAGGGTACATCAATGAAGAAATTTTGGCTTGGATCTGGATTGGTGTTGATGGAATCGACAAAATGGTGAGAAAAATGAGAAGTAATTTCTCCATGCTCCAACAAACTGTTGAATCCCACTCAACCTCCATCCAAAAACTACTGGAAAAATTGAATCAAATATCGGTGTATCTCATTTAGGAAAAATGTCATTTCATGGTCAAGGAGGGTATTATATTAGGCCACAAGATATCTAGGAAACGCATACAACTTGATCATGATAAGGTACAGGTGATTACCAAGTTACAATCCCCTATTTCCATAAAGGGTGTTTGGAGTTTTCTTGGACATATTGGGTTTTATCGATGTTTTATCAAGGATTAATCCAAAATAGGTCATACTATGTGCAAAATCCTTGAGAAGGAGACAAAATTCAACTTTGATGAGGCATGCTTAAAATCCTTTGATCATCTTAAGGCATTGCTTATTTTGGCCTCTATCACTGTGGCCCTGGATTAGTCATCCCCTTTTGAAGTAATGTATGATACAAATGGGATTTCATTGGGTGCGGTGTTAGGTCAATGAAAGGAGAAACTCTTTCATCCTATCTATTATGCAAGCAAGACCTTGAATGATGCTCAACACACCTACACATTACCGAACAAGAGTTGTTGACGATTGTATACGATTTTAAAATATTTTGCACCTAGTATTAGTAGCTATTAACATATTCACGCCATTTAAACTTACTAAAACAGTAACCGAGCAGTAATCCACAATCAACTAATCCAAGGGTGTTCTCTTATCCTCGTTCTTCTCCAATTACATTCACATATGATGTAACTTCTTATAAGATCCCCTTAACAGTTTCATCTTTATTGTACTCTCAAAATAGTATATCAAGTGATGTGGGCAGTAAACTTATGCGACATTCAATTTGATGGTGTACCATTATACTCTTCTTCTACCTTTCAATGGAAATTATTCACACCATTCCCCCAACATCAACCAAGCATCCCCCAACATACATACATAAAATAGATCCAAAACAGCTCCAAATACCTCTTAATTTGGCAACCAAAAATTGAACTCACCATCCCTTGAGTTCTTAACAACAACATATACACAATCCTCAACCAACACACGTATATAGGAAAAGGGCAAAAATGGACAGTAGCCATACCTTAATTTCGGTGGTAGTTTATTCCCTTAATGTATATCTCTTCAATA
Organism: Capsicum annuum; assembly: GCF_002878395.1. NCBI lineage: Eukaryota > Viridiplantae > Streptophyta > Magnoliopsida > Solanales > Solanaceae > Capsicum > Capsicum annuum. The sequence continues at coordinate 80,979,554 of NC_061122.1, forward strand.
GCTTGATCCCTTTACTCACAAGCCAAAAGTGAAGAGAAAAATCTCTTAATAATCAAGGATAAAGGGATTGCCAAACTTAAAAAGGGATGTCTTATAGTTTAATCATGGAAACATAATCCTTATAGTATTCTTAAGATCTGCTCATGATTTGTTCACTTACCTTTAACTTGGAAGGAAGGTTTCGAAAGAACCCTAGTGGAATTTTAGGGCTGCTGTATAGCTAAGAGAGAACAAGAGAGAAAATCTTAAAACCTGTTTTTTTTTTTTTTGCAAGTTAAAATGAGCTATAAGGGCTGGTTTAATCCCTTTAAAAAGAGCTGCTCTTGGCCGACTTTCTTGGTCATTTTTGGGCCATAATTTATCAAGTAGGTGATGCACCTACTTTCCCATTATATTGGGCCTTTGTGGATTAAAAATTATTGGGCCTTGGCTGCCCATTCTCCTCTTTTTCTCTTATTTAATTTGGGCCAGAATTAACTTAAGTAGTTGGTAGTGTATTTGGCCCAATAAGCTGGTCAAGGGATCCTTAATAGGTGATTCACCTACTTAGTTTTTAAGTTGGTCAAAAGTTCAAAGTAGGTGATTCACCTACTAGCTTAAAATAAATCAAGAAAGCACCTCAATATTTTGTTCCATTTTAAGATCAAAATGCTTATAGTTAAACTTAAAACTTGGTCACTTCATCCTTTAGATTCAAATACCTACTTAAGGGCCTAAGTTTATATTCTCTCATTGAAGGTAACTTAATCATACCACATTTCAGTACTTGTGGGAACTCCTCCAAACCTATCTTACCGTCACCAATCACATAGGATATCCGAGCCCATTACCTACTCCATAAGTCCATATCAAGTGCCACATAAGTAGAACTAGTATACGCGGAATATAGGGTGTTACAAAAACCATTCCATTTTGACCATTCCAAACTATTTAACCATTTAGGTTCCATTACCAAGTTTAAACTACGTATGAGTTCTATTAAAAATCCAACAATGTAGTGAAAATATTCTCATAGGCATTTTATCAAACACATTAGGGGCATAGTATTTCTAAAACCAAAGCCAATTACCAAATAACCATTCCCATGCAACCAATTATCCAAAACCACCAATAAAGCATATAAAAGAATAATTAAAACATGGGAAAACCATAACCAAAAATTTATAACCAAAAACCCCCAAATTATATTTGAAATACAAAGCCATACATTAATCAAACCATGAAAACATTGCATAAAACCATGCCTTTAGTTGGAACTAACAATGAGGGATAAGAACATGCCTTAAACCAAAAAGATGGTGGAGATAAATTATCAACACAAGCCCCAACCCTAGCTTCCTTTGCCAAAGAACATTAGAGAGGATTAGAGACTGTTTTTCTAAGTGTTAAAGAGTAGAATAATAGGGCAAATAACCTCCCAAGTAAGTTAAAAGTCATGGGGCCTCATTAGGTTAAGTGGAAAAATATCTAGATTGCTCTCACTTAAACTACACCAAAATCTCGTCAGAAGGATACAACTATCCATACCAATTGTACCCTCCAATTACCACTCGTACCCAAGGCCATCTTCCTTGGACCCAACACTGTCCATGGTATGACTCACCCTAAACTATGTTGTATCCATGCATACGACTGGTACCCATGATCCGTACCCCTGTCATAATAGAATCTAAAGAGGATTGAACACTACCCACCATACGAGTCCATGGTACGACTCATACCCTGGCTTACGGCTTGTAGTGAGCCACACATACTCAGATCCAACTTAGTCTACCAAGTCTAAGATTAAGTGAAGGAATGACCCAAACCAAATGATCCGTGTCCACCGATACGACTCATACCACCCAAGTCATATCTATTCCAGAAACCAAATCCAATCCACCAACCAACATTGTTCAGTATATGACTAACCCATACCACTTGTATCCTTGTGTATGAGTCGTTTCCCCTAGTCATATCTTGTCCAGAGACCATAAATCCAGGAAATTTTTTAAGGGACAAAAACCCAAGGTGTTTTAGTCACCCCCACTAGAAACATTTATCCCCGAATAATGGATAAGGTAGGGTAACCATAAGCACGATTCATTTGCATTATCAAATATCAATCCAACCTTTAATCAAGTTAGAAAACACAGATGCAAAGATTAATCTTTCCTGTAACTAAGTTTGAAAATAAAACTATGTTGAAGAACACATACCTTCCGCACAAATTGCAGTAGTAGAAAATAGATGTGGATATTTTGACTTCATGTCCTCCTCCGTTTCCCATGTAGCCTCTTCCACCTTGTGGTTCCATCATAGAACCTTAAACGAGGTCACATTCTTCGTCTGTAACTAACGAACCTGCCTATCCAAAATCTTAACTGGGACTTCTTCATAAGAAAGACAATCTGAGATACCTAATCCCTCCAAAAGAACCACTGAAGAAGGATCACCAAGACACTTCTTCAACAAAGATACATAAAATACCGAATGAATAAAGCTCAAACCATAAGGCAACTCTAATTCATAAGCCACATTACCAACCATTTGCAAAATTGCATAAGGACCAATAAACCGGGGACTGAGCTTTCCCTTTTTACCAAACCGCATTACTCCCTTCAGGAGATATCTTTAGGAACACCTTATCCCCAACCCCAAACTCTAAGTCTCTACGCCTTATATCCACATAGGATTTTTGGAAATTTTAGGAAGCCTTAAGCCTATCCCGAATCACCTTTACCTTTTCCATAGCCTGATAAACCAAATTCGGATCGAACATATCTACCTCACTCATCTCAAACTAACCAATAAGAGATCTGCACCTCTTACCATACAATGCCTCAAAAGGGGTTATCCCAATATAAGAATGATAACTATTGTAAGCAAACTCTACCAAAGGTAGATGCTCAACCCAACTGCCACCACAGTCAATCACACATGCCCGAAGCATATCCTCTAATGTTTGAATTAATTCTTTCCGCTTGCCCACCCATCTGAGGATGAAAAGCAATACTCAGACTCACCTTAGTACCCAATCCCTTCTGAAAAGATCGCTAGAAATAAGATGAAAATTGTGTACCACGATCAGAGATAATCAAAATAGGTACCCCATGCAGATTTACTATCTCATGAAGATACAACTTCGTATAGTCTCCACTGAAAAGGTAGTTCTCACTGGCAAGAAATGAGCAGACTTTGTCATTCTATCCACGATGACCCAAATCAAATCAAATTGGTTTTGAGACCGAGGAAGACTGGTTACAAATCCATGATGACTACCTCCCATTTCTATTTGGGTAATTGAATTTCTTAATACAACCCACCAGGACTCATGTGTTCAACTTTGACTTGTTTTCACACCATACACTTGGCTAAAAAATCAGCCACATCCCTCTTCATACCATTCCACTAATAATCTCCTTGAGATCATGATACATTTTTGTTGAACTGGGATAAACAACATAGCGCAATTCATGCGCCTCAGCCAAAATGCTTTGTTGAAAATCGTCTACATTAGGACCACACAACCTTCCTTGGTACCATAAAGTACCATCGCCGCTGATCTCAAAGACCATGATCACTTTTTTCCCACCAACATTACTCTTGATTTTCGTCAATATAGGATCTAACACTTGCTTCTTCTTAGTCTCTGCACCAAGAAACAACCTAACCACTTCCTATACCATCACCCCACCATCCTTGGAGTCCAAGAGATAAACTTCAAGGTTGGCTAATGGTGAATATCCTTCACCAATTCCCATTTTCCTTTCTCCACATGAGGCAAACTTTCCATGGACAACCTACGAAGAGTATCAGCAACCACGTTAACTTTACCTGGGTGATAGTGAAACTCATATCGTAGTCCTTGAGAAGCTCCAACCATATCCTTTGCCTGAGATTTATCTCCTTCTGAGTGAACACGTACTATAGACTCCTATGATCAGAAAAGATGTCTACGTACACTCTATACAAATAATGCTGCTAGATTTCACAGAAAAAACCACCGCTAAAAGCTCCAAATCATGAGTAGGATAATTCCTTTCATGCACCTTTAACTACCTAGAAGCAGGAAATCACTTTTCCATGCTGCATCAAAACACAACCAATTCCCACCCGAGATGCATCATAATAAACCACAAACCCCTCCGTACCTTATGGCAAGGTCAAAACTAGAGCCGAAGTCATCTTATCCTTAAGCTTTTCAAAACCCTCTTCACAAGTATTCAACTAAGAAAGCTTTACCTTCTTCTGAGTTAACCTAGTCAAATGAGCAACTATTATCGAAAAGTTTTCCACAAACCACCTATAATACCCGCAAACTTAAGAAGCTCTGAATGTCGGTTGGAGTCATGGGTTTAGTCCACCTTTTAGCCACGACCACCTTTTGATGGTCCATCATGATTCCCTCACTAAAAATAATATGACCAATAAAAGTCACAGCATTCAACCAAAACTCACACTTGGAGAATTTGGCATACAACTACTTCTCTTTCAAGGTCCGCAACACCACACGGAGGTGGTTGGCATGGTCTACCTCACTTTTAGAATACACCAAGATATCATCAATAAAAATAATGATAAAAGATCCAAGAACTTCCTAAAAATCCTATTCATAAAATCCATAAATAATTTTGGGGCATTAGTTAATCCAAATGACATAACCAAGAACTCAAAGTTCCCATACTGAGTATGACAAGTCGTCTTGGGGATATTCTCCTCCCTAATCTTAAGCTGATGATACCCAGACCAAAGATTTATCTTAGAAAAGAACTTGGTACCTTGTAACTAATCAAATAGGTCATCTATCCTTAGAAGAGGATACTAGTTCTTGATTGTTACCTTATTCAACTGTCGATAGTCAATGCACATCCAAAGGAAACTATCATTCTTGCGCACGAACAACACCAGTTCACCCCACGGGGATACACTAGGATAGATGAAACCCTTATTTAAAAGATCCTTAAGTTACTCTTTGAGTTCCCTCAACTCAGCCGAAGTCATTCTATAAGGAGGAATAGATATTGGATAAGTGTTCGGAACCAAATCAAACCTAATTCAATCTCCCTATCCAAAGGAACACCAGGAAGATCATTCGAAAAGATATCAGGAAACTCACTTACCACCAGAACTAAATAAAAAGAATGATCTTTCGAGTTAGAATCTTTAACTTGGACCAAGTGATAAAGAGACACTTTAGAGATTAATCTTCGAGCTCTAAGATAAGAAATAAACCTTCCCCTAGGAGCTAGGGAACCACCCTCCCACTTTATAACTGGTTCACCAGGAAACCTAAAGACAACCTTATAAGTCCGACAATCTAAGGACTCGTAATAAGAGTGTAACCAATCTACCCAATAATAACATCAAAATCCACCATATCCAACTTAAACAGATCTACCAAGGTGTGTTTGCTACCAATAGATACCACACACTCCCTATAGACTCTTTTAGCAATGATCGAGTCACCTACCAGGTATAAATAGAAAAAGGATTCAAAACAACTTCAGGATCAAAACCCAAATATACAGCCACATATAAGGTCACATAGAAAAGAGTGGACCTTGGATCAAGTAGACAATATACGTCACGAGAAAAGAGTTGTAACATACTAGTAATGACATCAGGTGATGCCTCAGATCCTGTCGAGATTTAAGAGCATACAACCTATTTTGGCCAGTGCCGATACCAGAAATAGGAGCAAATACAGAAGCAACACCACTAGGCGTGGAAGCAGAAGATGAAGCAATCAAAGCTTTAAACACTCCCAAAGCACCCTTACCAACCAAAAAGTTTCTAAGTATATGGCCTGGCTAACCATATTTAAAACACCTATTCCTTCCTTCATCACAAAATCCCCAATGAAGACGACCACAAAACTGGAAAGAAGGGCATGAAGAAACCGACTGAGCCCCACTCGCCTGATATTAGGCACTCTGTGCCAAAAAATTATCACCACCTTGCGGACGCTATCACCCGAATGCTTTGGGTAAGAAATGCTAGCAGTAGAGATGGAACCAGAACTACCCTATTTTTTCTTCGATCATTTGTTGCCATCCCGACCACCCTGTTGCTGAGCATCACCCTACTCAGAGAACTTGCTCCTCTTACCCTATTTTATCCCAAACTCTATTTGTTGTTTCTTTTCATCTTCCACCTGCTGCATGTGGACAACTAACCTTGAAATATCCATATCCTTAATTAGCAAAGCAGTCTTGCTTAAAAGGATCAAATCCTGAGATATCCTAGAATTAAACTTTCTCATCCCCGCTTTCATATCATACACCAAATTCAGACCGTACCTTGACAGCTGATGAAACTTTAAGGCATATTTCTTGACAGGCATTTTTCCCTGCTTAAGATTCACAAACTCCTCCATCTTCGTTTTTCTCAACTCCTAAGGAAAGAAAAAATCCAAAAAAGTATTAGAAAAGGCCTACCACAAGGACAACTCCTCAACGTCATCTTTATTTCTATCCCACTCCTTGTACCACTCGTACACAATATCCTTGAGTTGTCAAGCTATAAAGTTTATCGTTTCCACATTCGTAGCCTACATTACCCTAAAGATTTTCTCCATTGTATCCAAGAATTCCTAAGTATCCTCCTCCACCTTTACTTCAGTAAAAGTAGGAGGATTCATCTTCATAAACTAGCCAACCCTTGTGGCCTCAGTAAATAAAATACCAGATGAATCCCACTCAGCTTGAACAACAACCAACTGAGTAATAACATGATTTGATTGAAAAAATTCCGTATTAGTCACCTCACCTTGAGGAGAACTAGTAGCAACCAGGAGAACTCCAGAATAATTAGGGATTGGACCCTAAGATTGAGTACAAACTCTAAGTGTAGGGTGTACCGTACCAACATCATCCCCGGATGGAATAGAAGAATTTTCTTGTGTTCCAGATTGTCGAGGCATGATCTAAAAAGAGGACAATCAAGGATTAGACAAAATCAGGACTTAGACTCAAGCTTACTCCAAGCTTGAAAATAAAATACCAAGAAAGTGAAATATTTTTAAATGCATTGTAGCCTCTCTCTTATGAGTGTGGCGCCTACATGCCCCTAAAAGAAACTCTACAAGACACGACTTTATGGACTCCCAATTGACCATGAACCTAAAGCTCTGATGCCAACTTAACACGACCCAAACCAGGGACTTTTCGTAATGGGCATCTCAAGTCCAATAAGAACTGGAGACCACCCATGTTACCTAACCCAAATGACCTATGTGTATCTTGAGTCAGACGAATTTCAAATATATAACAATATAGCATTATAGAATGATCCAAGACTTTGGGATAGGTCTGTATCCATGACCACCTGAATAAAATCAACCGTCTGATACCTAACCGATAACCAATACCAATAAAACCATAATGGTATGAGTTCCATAATAATTATTTAATCCAAAAATAAAAGAGGATGGAACAGTGAGAAATTTAGTCCTACAGTATCAGCCCCAATACCAATGTCAATACCAAGGCTGACACCATTATCGATCCTGCTCATACCAACCAATAGTAGTTCCACAAAAGCCTCCAACCAAAAGAAAACCAAAATTTGGTTGGGACATGCCCCCAACCATAGCCAAAACAAATATCCATAAAGTAACCAAAGTATGAAATAACATCCATGAAATGGAGCCTTCTAGAAATATAAAAGCTTAGTACTTTAATTTAATAGCTAATCCCGAAGTCTGATTGCTAAGCAGTAGGAGTAGAACGATCGATTCCTGCATCGCATGGGGATACAGTCACCCGAAGATGAGTTAGAGGGTGAATGCTAGCATGAACTTAGAAGAAGAATAAAATAATGTCATTTAACAAAACCAAGTAAACAATCCATATGCATACAAACTATACATATAGTAAACAATCCATATGCATACAAACTATACATATATATATGTAATCGCGCCAGGAAAAAAAATTGGGTTTAGCAGGTATTTAAAACCATTAACCTGGGTATATGAAGCTTAACCGTCCTTAACTATCCACATGCTATATGGGTCCAGTGTAACCCCCTGAACGGTCCCCAATGCGTGTAGCCGCATGAACTGGAGATACCATAAGAGTAAGGGATTCCCAAGTACCCTTCACCCTCTATGATACATATATGCAGTGTATTAGTGGATTCCCGTGTACCTCATAGTATCATATATAATCGCTATGATCTACCCCTCATGTCAGCAAACATGAGTTTCTAGTGTTTATCCGTTAGACTCTCACCTTCCTGATTAACTATCACACCCCGACTTTATTGTCCAATTAAAACCATTTCCAGCCAACCAACCATTGTTATTAACTGAGGCTATACATAGTGGTATCATCATACCGATTATAAATTGCAAATATTGTCCTTATCCAAACCTTTTAGAGATCAAAGGATTCCCATGTACCCATAGATCACATTGTCCAATTAACTTGGGGGAGTCCCATATATCCCACAGGTGTTCTATTATTATGATTACTTGGGGGCTTCTATTGTACCTCACTAGAATGATTGTTCAACCTAAAACCATTCCATTTTGACCATTCCAAACCATTTAACCATCCAAGGTTCCATTATCAAGTTTAAACCATGCACAAGTTCCATTAAAAATCCAACAATATAGTGAAAACATTCTCATAGGCATTTTATCAAACACACAGGGGGCATAGTATTTCCAAAACCAAAGATAATTACCAAATAACCATTCACATACAACTATTATCCCAAAACCACCATTAAAGCATATAAAATCATAATTAAATTATGGAAAAACCATAATCAAGCATTTATAACCAAAACCCCCAAATTATATTTGAAAACCTAAAGCTATACAATAATCAAACCATGAAAACATTGTATAAAACCATGCCCTTAGTTGGAACTAACAATGAGGGAAGAGAACATGCCTTAAACTAAGAAGATGATGGAGAGAAATTGCCAACACAAGCACCAAATTAATCCTTAAGATGAAACCTTAGCTTCCTTTGCCCAAGAACTTTAGAAAGGATTAGAGAGTGTTTTCCTAAGAATAATAGGGCAAATAACCTCCCAAGGGATTTAAAAGTCATGGGACCTCATTAGGTTAAGTGGGAAAATATCAAGGTTACCCTTACTTAAACTGCACCAAAATCTAGTCAGAGGGATAAGACTATCCATACCAGTCGTACCCTCCAATATAAGTGGTACCCACCACTCGTACCCAAGGTCATCTTCCTTGGACCCAACACTGTCCAAGGTACGACTCGCCCTAAACCATGGCATATACATGCATACAATAGTACCCAAGATTCGCACCCACTACCCACTATATGAGTCTATGATACGACTCGTACCTTAACTTAAGTGAAGGAAAGACCCAAACCAAATGAAGCGTGTCCACCGTATACGACTCGTATTAACCAAGTCGTATCCATTCCAGAAACCAAATCCAACCCACCAAACAATACTGGTCAGGATACAACTAACCCATACCACTCATATCCCAGTGTACGAGTCATTTTCCCTACATATATCCTGTCCAGAGACCAAAAATTCAGGAATTTTCTAACGAACAGAAACCCAGGGTGTTGTAGAAAATATGTGAGTCTTTGCTTATGTTTGATAAAGAATATTGGTGTAGTGCTTATTTTAGTGAAAGAACCAAGTGTGATGTGGTGGAAAATAATATGTGTGAAACATTTAATTCTGGGATTATTGGTCCTAGATATATGTTTGTGATTAATATGATTGAAGATAGTAGGCATAAAATAATGGATAGGCATGGAGATATAATCAAATTTCCTGATATTTGGATCAACGATATTTCACCCATGGCAAGGCTAATTTTAGAAGATAATAAACAGATTGGTAGGGAGCTAAAAGGTGAATTAGAATCATGACACTGGATTTGAGATTTAAGAGAGAGACTTTGGGAACATAGTTGATTTGATTAAGAAAATATGTACCTGCAGGTTGTGGCAATTGAGGGGTATAGCTAGCAAACATGTAGTTTGTGCCTTGTATCACATTGGGCATGAACTAGAAAATTATGTAGAGCATTGGTATAGAAGAGATACATTCCTACGTGCTTATAAATACTTCATACAACCTATCTCTAACATGATAATATGGCCTGAAAGTAATAATCCATCAATCGAGCCACCTAAAGTTAAGCCAATGCCTGGAAGACCTCTCAGAAGCATCGAAAAATGGAGTAAAAATGACATGTTCCAAATGTCATCAAGTTGGGACAACAGAAGAAGCTGCAAATCAGTGGTAAGTATTTTGGTGTTTCTTTATCAATTTAATCATTCTTACTCTTCTAACCTTTTCTTAATGTGTAGCTCCTTAAACAACACCCTTAACAACCTTCTTAGCAACCTTTACAACCAAGGCTAATGAGTCAGCCTAGTACTCAAAATTCTTCATCTCTATGTCCTGAAACTTCAAGAGTTAAAGAAAGTAGAAAACAGGCAGCAAACTTTTCAACTGCGAGGGAAACATCTTCTTTAGTTGGAAGGAAAAAAAGAGATGTGGGGTTCGCTGTTTACACAGACATACAATATGAAAGACAAGTCATTAATGTATGTAATTCACACCTTATTTAAATTTCTTGCATCTTTATTTGTGAATCGTGAGTAATGTTTTTTTAATAATGCATCCCAAAAGATCAAATGAAAAAGTTATTTCAAGTGGCACGACACTAAAGAATGCATCACTAACAAATGTTGATTTGGGATTCAATCCACCTCGTTTGAAATGGAAAAGAAAAGATGCTATACTGGAAATCAACTTCAACAAATGCAACAACGTAAAAAGCTGAAAACCAAATCCTAGAGTCGTTGTGTTAGATTGGATTTTTTTTTATTTTTGATGTATATTTTGTGAAAGCATTTTGTGAATGATAATTTCATGTCCAACAATTCTAATGGCATTTAGATATGTCAAACAATTCAAATGTTGGTTATTTGATGTATGTTTGTTTGTCTTTAGACAAGTTTTTGATTGGTTGGCCTTTTAGCTAATTAAAGTGGTGACTTTTTATTGTTCAGTTATTGCTATTCTTGAAGATGGTTATGGCTATTTAAAGTGGTTGTTTCAAAACAGTTACTTGTGTCAACTGGGTATTCTACATTTGTGGTAACTAAGTGATACTCCAATTGTGATTCTGCATTTGAAGGTATAAAAAAGTGCTACTGTTTTTTTTCCTATTGTGCATTTATGGTAACGAAGTAGCACTAGTTTCTCAATGAGAATGTTATTAACAACTAGTTTGATTTACTTAACCCCTTCTATTGATCTTGTACTTTTTACATTACGTTGTTTTCATGTAATGCTAATTTAAGTTATATATCAAAATTGGACATGCCAATGAGTTAGAACTTTCCTGTTAACATCTTTTGCACTAATAGATGTACAAAAAAATGGATTTGAACCCATTTAAACAAATATCCAATTGTCTTTCTTTACATAAGTTAGCGTATTTGAACCCATTTATAAAAAAAACAAAGTCAGTAAAAAATTAACCCATTATATATCAGCTACTACATAAACAACTCTCTATAAATTCAAGATAGTATCACAATAATCAATAAAACTTGGTGCTTCCTCCTAATTTTCTCCTTTTCTTCATTTTTTTATCCGTTTTTGTCATCTTGAAATAACAATTCTAGCATGTTCAGAATAATCAACTTCATACCATCTAAAATACTTGCATCCAACTTGCTTAGGAAGAACAACAACAACAACAAACCCAGTGTATTCCCACCTAGTGGGGTCTGGGGGGGTAAGATGTACGCAGTCCATACCTCTACCTCTAAAGAAGTAGAAAGGCTGTTTCCGATAGACCCCCGGCTCAAGTCACGAGATACCACACAAACTCATAGTAAAGCACAGGACTAGATTACATAACATAAATACGGCACCCATAAGTATTAGAAAACATAGGAAAGCACACAGATCCGTAATAAAACATGGAACACGGAATCATAACAAGAATAAAACCCCCACCAAGTAAATCCCTACACTAGCGACCCAAACCGGCCCTATTCTTCTGCCCTAATTCGCGTCCTCCAGACCTTCCTATCTAGGGTCATGTCCTCGGTGAGCTGTAACTGCTCATTGTCTCGCCTAATCACCTCACCCCAGTACTTCTTCGGCCTACCCCTACCCCGTCTAAAACCATCCAACGTTAGCCTTTCACACCTACGAACCGGGGCATCCATGCCTCTCCTCTTCACGTGTCCGAACCATATCAATCGGGCTTCCCGCATCTTGCACTCCACTGGAGTCACACCAACCTTCTCCCGGATAGTCTCATTCCGAACTCTATCCCCTCAAGTCAGCCCACACATCTAGCGCAACATTCGCATTTCTGCCACCTTCATTTTTTGGATGTGGGAGTTCTTAACTGGCCAACACTCCGCTCCATACAACATGGTCGGACGGACTACCACCCTGTAGAATTTGCCTTTCAGCTTGGGCGGCACCTTCTTATCACACAACACCCCCGACGCGAGCTTCCACTTCATCTATCCCGCCCCAATACGGT